>NC_048299.1:101496649-101784615 GCF_013100865.1 Trachemys scripta elegans
GGGGCGGAGTCGGGGGGGGGGGGGGGTGCGAGTACTTCCGGGCTCTAGGCTCCGGGGCATTTCCTTGTTTGTCCGGTTGTCCCGACCGCATGTCGGTCGGGACGCGGGACAAACAAGGAAATATCGGGACGGTCCCGATAAAATCGGGACGTCTGGTCACCCTAGCTCGGCCGCATCCCACCCCAGCCCCAGCTTACCTGCTGCCTCCCTGTTGCCTCCCTGTTTCAGGCTTCCCGCGAACATTTGGGGAGGAACAGGGGGCGGAGCATTCAGGGGAGGGGGAAGAGTTGGGGCGGGGACTTTTGGAGAAGGGGCGGAGTTGGGGCAGGGCCGGGGCGGAGTTGGGGTGGGCCCCGGGCCCCATGGAGTATCCTCCTTTTTTAAAATGAAAATATGGTAACCCTAAAAGTGATATTAACTTGCGATTTGTAGAAAAAGAAAATGAATGTGGTGGGAGTTTTTTTTTTTTTTTTAAAAGGAAAGGCTAGAAACAACAGCTGGAGTTAGTGTTCTTATCAGATTTGCCTGTTATTTTGGGGTATGCCTCGAGATGAAAACGTTGTCTCATTTATTAGGGTTACTCTTCTGGAGGGAAGGGGGGGAGTTCTGTAATTCTATCAATGTACTGCTTGTGTCACTTGTGATCTCATACGGAGCTCTACTTTTCCTTGCTGCAAGTTCTCTCCCAATGGAGCTATCCTGCAGGACCTAGGTTCCCCAGGGCTGGATTCTTCTAGCCCCAGAATCAGACGAACACACACAGATTAACAGAACGCGTCTGAGAGGACCGGGTTAATCAGCACTCCCAAGCTGATCCCTTATATGTCCCTGGACTCAATAGGCTGGTTTGAGCAGCATTTCCAAGCTGTTGCCCTCATAGGCCCTTGGATTCAGCAGGCTGGGTCAAACAGCATCTCCAAGCTGTCGCCCTCATATGCCATGGGCACCGCACCGGAATAGAGTACGCCTGAGCAGGCTGGGTCGAGCAGCACTTCCAAGATGCCACCCTCAAATGTTCCAGGTTCAGCACATCTCTATCCCCACTTTCATGTTACATTTGTTCTGGTAGCAGACTTGATGAGCAGACCCCACAGGATTTTTGGGCGCTGCAGGGATTTTTAGCTTAGGTACAAGGAGCGTTGCTGCAGAATGAATGAGGAAGCCAAAGACACACCCAAAAGGGGGAAGAGAGAGAGAAGCAACCAGCTTAACCATGAAAGTTATTTCTTGCTGAGTAATAACCATAGGGGAGCCAAACAAAACAGTCATAATATTATATCTAATTTAAATTTGATTATAAAAGTCAGGTTTAGAAAACTGTAACTGATCACAAAAGTCAGGGTCAGAAGGCTATACCTAGAGAGAGAAGAGAGAGAGGTGGGTTCTCACCACTCCATGAAGCTTGAATCAATCAGGGGTCCCAGGTGGTGGTGGTAGCTGAGGGTGCTGGAGACAGGCAGAGCCCCCAGCACGGTCAGTCAGGAGAAGATGAAGTCCCAATGGAATTGATGCAGATTTTGGATCCAGGCATCAGAACCCTTACTTGAGCAGGGGTAGGGGTTTTTGCAGAGAAACAACAATGGTTCAAGGGAGAACACTAGATTTGTTTATCTGTAAACTGATGGCTCAAGGGAGTATACCAAAGTTGTTTTGTTTAGGTTAGACAATAGGAACTGGTCATTCCTGGCTATGGGCGGTGTTCCTTGGAGGGAGCTCACAGTGCAACTAGGGATCACTATTTTGGATACCAATAAAGGATTTATTACTAGAATTGGTCTAATAACTATTGAGATGGGTGTGTGCAGGCGTGAGTTCATTAATGAGGCTAGGGGAGTTTCCTTAATCCTGTCACCCTTGTCCTGGGGGTTAGGTGTGTCTTCCTCCACCTTTTCATTGCTTTTTGTAAGTCTTTCTTCAAGCAGAGGCTGGGGGGAGGGAGGGGGAAGGTCTTTTGTGAGTCAGACAGGCTGGGTTCACAGCTCTGGTTCCCCAAGAACACAGAGCTGATGGGTAATAGTGTGTACATAATGTGTATATCAAGTACCCAATGTGCTTGTTCTTGATCTTCATCAAGAATGAACTATTGCTCAGAAAACCTGAACTCCAAGATCCAGTGATTGGATCTTGCAAGGGAACAACATCCTCCTAGTTTCTTTGTGGTTGGTAGGACTGGGGCAGAAGGGTAGCAGAGCTGTGTCTTAATGCAGGGACAAGAATGCTATAATCTTTGGCATGAAATACAGATGCATTAGTGAAAAAATCAAGTGTGGCCCTTCACAAGATATAGCCTACAGCTCTTCGAGCCGCCTATCAAGCAGATGGTGACCAGGAAAAGAACTGTGTGAAAGCTGCCTAAAGGATATTTTTCTAAAGGGTGCAAATGAAACAGTGGCAAATAAATTTAGTACTAGATGTAAGTCACAAGAAAGTATGGGGGTGGCCTGAACCTAATGACCACTTTGCAAAATGTAATTATTTCTGGGTAGACTCTGGGAAGTGAACTACCTATGTGCCTCCTGAGGACTGATGATGTTGACAAATGCTCCTTGAAGGAGCTAGCATTAGTCCCCATATTAGGCTATCTTGCAAGAATTCCATTATGTTGGCTACGCATCATGTTCATGCTGCAACCATCACACCAGATCCTTGCATCCCGAGCGGATATGGGCCCATAACCTTGCCAAAAAGGTCCTTCATCTGGAGGCATTCCCTTTCATGAGAGTGCAGCAAATCTGAAGTGACCAAATACATCCTGTAGAGCAGGTCTTCTGCCCACATATTTTTCAGCTGTTGTTGTATCCAGGTCCCAGTGGTCAGTCTAAGGAAAAGAGGAGTTGGCTATTTTCACAGTACCATACCTATCATTCCTATTCTATTGTAGTATACCCATGCCAGTGGACTAAAGATCCCTGTGCTCCTGTTCCCACTGAAATTCTGTCTGATTTCTTGTTGGATCCTGTGAGCATCACATATACCTATAGTCTCCTCAAACTGTGACAAATGAACTCAGTGATCTTGGTGATGAATTCTTCCACACCCAAACCAAACATGTGCCTCATAATTGTGAATTATAAGCTTTATTTTGTGCCAGATGTATGGTTCACAATCATGCTTATTTGTCCCCCGGTCCATGACTGTATAGTGATTTGGTTGTTTCCGGAGTACAATTTAGTGCTCTCTCTTTAAAGAAGATGTAACTGACATGCCTAATCCTGCAAGATGCTGAGCTCCTGTGAGATGCCAAGTATCTTTAACTTCTCACTGAAGTCAATAGGAATTGAGGACATTTGGCACCTGGCTGAATCTGGCCTAAAAGCCTATTCTTTATTCAATACTCAATTAAGAAAGTCAAGAGTCAGAGTTTAAGGCCAGAAGGAACCATTAGGTCACCTAGTCTGACCTCCTGTATATCATAGGCCACTAAACAACACCCAGATACCCCCACACCAAGCCAACAACCTGAATTAGGCCAACACATTACAGCCTTCAGGAGACTACACTGTTGAATGCCACAGGCAGGGAACAGCAGGGACTGAGGTGCGCCAATGCCCAAGGCCCCTGCAATGTCAGGGAATTGATTAAGTGAGATATTAGCAAATGGAATGATCTTAAACAACTGCTCTTAGTTATAATGAATTCCCCCTCACCTTATGCATCTGTGTCTAGGATGAAGACTTAGTCACTATCTATACCAAGTAGTTAGTAAGTGACACTTTCATAATGTCAATAGGAGTTGAGGGCCTATCACAATGGGGGCCCTATCTCAGCTGAGGAGTCTAGGCACTATTATAATAGTGCTAACAATAATAATAAAGTCGGGTCACAAGAGCAAGTAATTCCCTTACATTCAATATTATTCTATGGTCTTTCTACCACAATGTGATATTTCTATCTAGTCTACCTAGAGATCTTCATTTATCACTCCATAAATATTTAATCTGGTTTGTGGCACTTAATTTGCTATCCCACTTTATTATATAGGTACATTTGATTTAACACTAAACTATAAGAAAGTATTAATACTTAACTGTGTGTAGATATTTAAAAACCGTAGCGTACAATTACAGTACACATGACCATTGTGTTGTCTGACTTTTGGCAAACACCACTGGTATGTCCTGGTCAGATCTGTACAAAGTAATTCTTTAAACAGGGAATTGGACAAGACCGGAACCTGTTACTTGAAATCCTGCTCCCTCCAAATTGTAATTGTTTGGATAAAATGGAACCCGGCTCAGAGCCCCCACTGGCTTTGCTTTTTTAAACATTGACAAGTTTTCAGAAAAAGCCAAAACTCAACTGATCAGCTTTCATAAAACCAGACCATGGCATCTGCAGCCCATCTTAATTTTAAACTAAAGGATTCTCCTTGAAATCAATGGGAATTAGGCACCTAAATACCTTTGAGGATCTGGACCCATTTCCCTACCTTTTGTTTCTCTCTCCTATTGTTTACAGTAGTATCAAATAAATAAATAGTGTCTGGAAGACTTGCAACCACAATGTATAAATTGTATTATACTGGGCTTGTGGTAGATTTAATACAAACTACCTTCCTGGAAGAGTTATATGAAACAAAACACAAATCTACAGCACCCTCTAGTGTCCAATATCTACTTACAAGTTCATTAATATCCTAAGCCACCTGTAGCAGGAGACATAAAAACCTATGGTCAGAATTTACAGCTCACATCAGTGTAAATCTGGAGTAACTGGAACCAGTGGAGTTATACTGGTTTTAAATCAGTGTAAGTGAGAGAATCAGACCCATAGACTCATAGAAGTTAGAGACGGAAGAGATCTGAAAGGGCATCGACTTCATCTACCTGCAAATGCAGAATTGTTCAGCACAGTATGTTTTCTCGAGTTCCAGTTTCATTTCAAATGTGCCAAGCAATGGGATTTAAACCACTTCTCTTGGGAGACTATTTCTCAGACAGATTTTTCTTACAGACTAACATATCACTCCTCCTTCTTCCCCTCAAATATTTATACACTAATAGTCCCCTCTACGTCATTTTTTACTAAACCAACATATTTAACTTTTAAAATCTTTCCTGCTAAAACAAGCCTTGCAGCCCCCAAAATAATTTCTGATGTTCCTCTGAACTTCTTCAGTTTGTAAACAGCTTTGATAGGGAGAGGCCCAGAAGTGAAGCCAACAAAATTCATTCTTCCTTGACCTACACCCTGCACAATCTCACTAAGGCTATGGCTACACTAAAAAGCTTACAGCAGTGCAGCTGCGCTGCTGTAAGCTCTGTAGTGTAGCTGCTCTAAGCTGATGGGAGAGAACTCTCCCACTGGCTTAATTAATCCATTCCAAAAGAACGGTGGTAGCTATGTTGGTCGGAGAAGCTCTCCCGCTGATATAGCACTGTCCATACTTAGATCGGTGTAACTTATGTCGCTCAGTGGAGTGGCTTATTCACACTCCTGAGCAACATAAGTTATACTGACATAAATGGTAGTGTAGACATAGCCCAAGGTTACATGAAGTTTAAGTGAAGGCAGAATTCGGCCTGGTCTGAGAATATGTGGACTATTGTCAGCCTTAGCTTTTTGTCCCAGAGTAGGAATATCCCAATAGACAATGGAGAAAATGTGACAACATAAAGATAGCACTTCTGTTTCTTATGGGTGGTATCTAGTGAACTGGGGAGATGCAAACTTAAATTGTCTGACTATGAACTGGACTTGATTATGATACTGAGGATGATATTTGTTTCATGCTTTATATACCATTTATGAATGCAACCTTAATGTAAAAGGTTAATTAGTGATTAATAGCTGTTCAGGGATGTTCCGATACAAATAGTGTGTTTTATAGATTTATTCCTGGAAGGTGTTATAGATGATTGTCAGCCATTGATATATGAAATCTATTGACTTGCTGGATTTACAGTTGATCAGCCATGTATTAAAATATATATTGGATCACTGATTACTCTTCTATAAATTATTTATAAATAGAACTTTATAATAAAGTGTGACTGATATCATGCATCTTCTTGCTTTGTGCTCATTAAAAAAAAATATACTGATTAGCAGTTTTCTTTCTTCTGCCCTCCCTTCCTCTTTGGAGGGGTTGTTAGAACTTTTTAAAGATCTTACGTTAGGCTGAGGCCTTGGTCAATTGAGAGTCAAACATGTTACTGCTGAAGACAGAAAACTGCATTATTTATCTGCTGTAATGGGCTTTTTAAAAAGGATTTGCTACAGCAGTTAGCACAGCAAAGAGGAGAGGAAGAGCCAGAAGTGACAGTGATGGGTTTTCAGAGGTTTACTTGTTCCTCCATTTAGTATTCATATCCCCGACGGGACAATATTGGTGCTATTGCCTGTCATTTTCCACATCACAAACAAATTGGCTCCAGTAGTGTTACTACCTGTCTCTGCATTATCTGGGACCAATTGCATCTGTGCAACCCCATGATTCTATCATGCACTTGGAACACAGTAAACAAGTACCTCAATTAATGCACAAAGAGAAATGGATGCCAGCTCATTCCCTTAGAACTGTGCTGCTCCAGCAGGGGTAAGTGTAAAAAGTAGTAACAAATAATGGTTACCACCATCAGTAATTTGGGACAGATTTTTAAAGAACTTTAGGTGCCTAAAGATGCAGTTAGGCACCTAGTATGATATTCAAAAGCCTCTCAGTGCCCAACTCTCCTTTGTTTCAATGGGGGTTCAGTGTCCAGATGCTTTTGAAAATAGCACTAGGCCCCTATTTGCATCTTGAGGCCCCTATAGGCCTTTGAAAAACTGGTCCTTAGTTTGCATATATTTCCATCCATAGATCTCAAGGCACTTTACAAGAAGCAGGTAAATATTACGCTCCCGTTTTGAAGCTGGAGAGATTGGGTCCCCGAGAGATGAAGTGGTTGCCCAAGGTCACACAGCAGGGCAGCAGTAGAGCTGGGAATAGAACACAGGTATGCTGATTCATAGTGCACTGGGCCACACTGCTTTGAAGAAAGCTTCAGTGAGTCTTTACAATAAACTACATTAAATGAAGTATATTCACATGGTTACAACAGACTACTTAGATAATTAAAGGCAACTTTCAGGACAAGCTGAAGAATCTGTACAAGGGGGAATGCATTAATAAGCTACGTCTTAGAAAGTCCCTCCCTGCACCACCGTCACTTTCAATTATGGTGAGAAACTGTTCAATATTGTATCCCACCCCACTGAGGATTGTGCAGAACGTTCCTCATTGTTTCCTTTGAATGCGATTTCAAACTGTATTTAATCCACCTTAATTAAATACACTGTAGGTTGTATGATATTCTTGCCACTGGGACTAACGGCTTTGTTTTGATGCTTTGTTGCAATCCTTACATATCCTTCTGTCCTTTTGGAGACTGAGCTTTTGCTCTAAGTTTGTGCAGCAATGCTAGTATCACAAAAGAGGTGAAGAAAATTAACTAGTTAACAATGAGCATTATAGGAACACCAACAGAAACTGAAGAGAACATCAGACAGAATATTAATGTTAGTACTAAACGTTCATCCTTGCATTATGGGTACTTTTGCTTTCCTGTGTCTTGCAATGCTATCACTAACTATTTGAACAATAAATGCGGAGCCATGCAATAAAACTCCTTTATCCCGCATCTGAGTGCTAATACTATGCAGTTTTTATCCTATATCACTCCTTTGCTGTAGTGAAATAGACATACTCATACATTACCATAAATCCGTGAGATGGCCTGTGACAGATTAGCAGTACTTTAGCATTTGATTTGTAGTTTGGACTGCTGCTCTCTCTGTTCCTCAGCAGTACTATACTTGTTCCACGTCCAAATAGGATGTCATTCTCCCCGGCTTTACTGAGGTGCTTTGACTTTCTGACCTTCTATTTTAAATGCAAGGACATTGGCAGGGTGTCTCAATAACTGTGCTCTCTGCAGAGCTCTTAGGGATTAGTTGTAGTCGAGAGAGCTTGAGACCTGTGTTTCAGAGCAGTGCAATGGTGCTCAGAGTTTAATCTCTTTTTAATGAAAAGCTGATTTGCTTGTCCCACTGCTCTAAAAATATAGATCTGTTTCTATAAATTGGGTTGTAATATTTTATCCTACATGATTTCTATAGAGAAATTAATATAGGGTGAGAACATGAGTAGAAACATTTGTACTTAACCACTGATGGGCATTGAAGTTTATTAAGTGTGCAGGTAAAATAACCTACTGAAGGAAGGAGAATTTAATTCTCCCAAAGACAGAAAGATAGAACAAAATAGAGAGGAGATTGGTAGTAAAGAATAAACTAGCACATCAGAAATAAATGGTTCTTTTACAATAAAAGCAGCAAACGAAGCTGTGATTTGTCTCAATATATACATTATAGGTATACCACAAAGTGGTAGGAATACAAATCTTAATACTGATGGGGTTAGATACTGATTCATCAAAAGCAGATCTCTAAAATGAGTATGTGTTACAGAAGTTTTCAGCGTGGATCGCAACAATATTAAATACTTTTATATAGTGTTTTACAATCAAGATTTTCAAAGGCGATTAGTGATTTTGAATGCCACAGTTTTCAGTTGCTAAACAGGAGATGAATTAAAAAAGCCTGACATTTAAAAGAGTGGGGCCTTAGCCTTTTCTGTAATCAGGCCCCTATGAGATGCCCCAATTTGGGCACAAAGAATCATTCAAAACTTTGGAAAAATCTTGGTCTACGTCTTCAGAAAGCACTACAAACTAACTAATTCTCACAACACCCTACTAGAGAGCAGTAGACTAGGTGTATAAGAATTATTGTTCCAGTGTACAGGTGGGGAAACTGAGGTGCAGAGAGATTAAGTGACTTAACCAAGGTCTCACAATAAATCAGTAGTAGCGCTGAAATTACAAACCAGGAAGCACAGTCTGTTAGACTACAATACCTATCTCTCTAGATAAGGTTAAGGTTGGGTGCTTATAATCAAGCACTGCCGCTTTGTCCAAATTTTTTCCTGGAAAAAGCAAAAGCAGTCTACAGGTCAGATTCTTAGTGTAGGGGTCTGATCCTGGCTCTGGGTACTGGAGGTTGTGGTTCTGTTTCTGAAAAGAGTTTTGACAGATTGTGAAAACAAAGTTGTCTCTCACACTCTGCCATGCTGTCTTGTGTGTGATTTATAAATACCTTTGCCCAACACACAAACAAAAGCATGTGTTGGTTGAGCAGCGTGCATCTGACTTGGGTGTAAATTGAGTCTGTCTCAATTCATGACTAAGGCTAAGATTTAGTCATGGGTATTTTTAGTAAAAGTCATGGACAGGTCATGGGCAGTAAACAAACATTCACGGCCCATGACCTGTCCATGACTTCTACTATATACCCCTGACTAAATCTTGGGTACTCTGGAAGGAGGGTTCTGGGGTTGCTGCTGGTGCTCTAGGACAGGGAGTGGCCCAGGAGCGCCGCTGGTACTCAGAGTGGGGGAAGTGGCACACAGTCCAGGACCACCACTGGTGCTCGCGGAGTGGTGGTGGCCCAAGACCACCGTTGCTGCTCAGGGTGGGGGAGGGGGTGGCACACGGCAGCCTGACACTGCCGCTGGCTTTGGGGCTGCCTGAGCTGCTCGGGCCGCCTTGGGGTCAGTCACACGCACTGCTGCAGAAGTCACAGAGGTCCCAGAAAGTCACGGAATCCATGACCTCCATGACAGACTCGCAGCTGTATTCATGATGAGTGGTTGAGAAAACAAAGGTGTCCCTATCAATCCTTGATATAATACTTTGTGTACCATCGACAAATGCTTGTTAAGGCTAAGGCTATGTTAAGGAACTAACCATCCATTGATGATCCCCCTTTTTCCCCCAGTCACGTGTTATGTTGAGCAGACCCTACATGTGAGAAGAGCATCCAAGAGATTCTAGGGAATGAGTGGCTGAATGGATGAACAGTTTTTCTACCTATCTTTTCTAGCTCTATATGGTTCATCTCCAATGTTTACATCTAGAAGTTCTTTTCAGAGAATATTATTCTATACATTTCAACATCCCTATCCTTACAGGCCTATTTTTAATCAAATATATTTAAGATGTTCGCACACTTGGCCTAAGACCTCACTATGAAACTCAAGTTAATTAAAAACTGTTTCCACTTCTCAAAGTCTTGTAAACTAAAGAGATACAGATTTTTTTTCCTTTTTATTTAGAACAAAGTCAAATGTGTGTGTAAATGGCCCTGTTTTGTAAAGTGCCTTGTGATCTACAGATGAGAAGGGCTATGTAAGAGCTAGTTGGTATTATACCACATAATTTTAAATGTTAGTGGAAGTAGAAAACACTGATTTGTAAATTTAAAAAAGCATCACAACACAGCATTTAGCAGGCCCTCTCTAAATAATAAAATAAAAATTATTAATAAGGCTTTGGACAACTTTAGCTGGGATATTGCATTCAGGTCTGAGCATCTAATTTCCAAAAATATATTGATGAACTGGTGGCAGTTCAAACAACAACAAAAATGATTAGATATTGGAGGGTCTAATTCTGAGGAAAGATTAGAAGAGCTTCATTTTGTATGTGTAGCCCAATTAACTAATGACTTAGGTATGGGGATAACCATCTAGAAACATCTGAGTGGCATGAATGCCAAGAAAAGAGGAATTATCCAGGGCAGAATGTTTCAACTAGGAGCAATGCGATGAAATTAAAAGCAGGAAAATTGAGCGGCCACAATTCTGGCTTGAGAAAGGATCAGGAAGAACTATCCAAAATTACAGCCACTTTTATTTTATTTCCTGGGCTCAGGCGCCAGCATTTCCATAATATAGTGAAACAGGTATCCTCCTGCATACATTAGCCCAAACCTTACTTTGTGTAAACTGGTGTAAATTCATTGAAGTGACTGAAGCTACACTGATTTATACCTCTTGAAGATTCTATCCATAATCTTTTTTTCCCTGCCTTTTTATCTCACACTGCAGAGAATCATCTGCTCTTAAATAATGAATTAAATGTCTTTATTAAGTAGCATCCCTAGCACATAAAAGGTCCAGCTAAAATGCTGTTAAAATATATACCAGTTGTAATAAATATGATAGACAATGGTAATGAAACCATTTTGTGCCTGTAGAAGTACTGTAAGAAACATAAACCTGGCCTAAATAGTTCTTAATAACTGATTTTATTCATCTATAATTTCAAAATAATTGCTGCTGTTATATAAACTCTGATTACACTGGGGGAACAACTTAATGGATCAGAAGTAATGTCAGAAACATACAGAGTATTTTGAAGTTAATGGGAGTTTAGCCTGCGTAAGCACTACAGGATTTGGTACTTACTTGCCACAAAAAATACCAAAATTTTGCCTTTGAATAAAATGGATGTAATTTGCAGAAAAGCCAATTGGAGTTGCACGTACTCGGAGGAAAGAATTTGGACAAGAGAGATTAAAGGTCTGATTTTCATCCTGCAACTAACAATGCATGTAATGAATGGTGGGGCATAAATATTAGGAGTTATACATCCAACTACCTGATTTGTATGTACAGACATCATTACAGGCCCGATTTTCAGAAGTGCTGAGGACCCTGAACTCTCACCAAAGTGACTGGGAGCTGTGGTTACTAAAGGCCTCTGAAAATTTGATCCTTAGCGTCTAATTTCTAATATTTATGTCCAGGGTGAAGAGCAGTCACAAAAATAGAAGTGCAATTTTACAACTGTAAATTTCCAGTTGTAAAAAGAGACATGGCCAGTCTTTGATCTCAGTTACACTGGTATAAATCTGGAGCAACTCCAACATAGTCAGTGAAGTAATTGTAGATTTACTGACTGAGATAATAATCAGGCCCGATGATTAAAAACCAGGTGCTCCTGTCCATTCAATCCATCATGCACATGATATTCAGGCAGACTAACCCAACTGTTCCATACGGAGTCTCCAATAGGAAAGTATCAGCGGGGTAGCCATGTTAGTCTGGATCTGTAAAAAGACTGCGTCTGATGAAGTGGGTATTCACCCACGAAAGCTTATGCTTCAATACATCTGTTAGTCTAGAAGGTGCCACAGGACTCTTTGTTGCTTTTTCCAATAGGAAAGTATCAGAGGGGTAGCTGTGTTAGTCTGAATCTGTAAAAAGTGAGAGTTCTGTGGCACCTTATAGACTAACAGATGTAATCTAAATGTAATGTAAAGTGTATCCCCTTCCACATATAACCTTAGGTTTTTAAATTTTAATTTCCCAAATCTCATTTTTGTGATGTGTTCTGCTGATTTCACCACAGAAACTAATAACTTGTTTAAGAATATTTTTTAAAAAAATTCTCCCTGTACTTCAGGGAGAATGGAACAGGTTCCCCCGAGGAGACTGTTTTCTGCTTTTAACATTTTTTCTGCCAAGTCAAAACAGAAGAGAGAAAAAAAGTTGTGAAGTTGTTTACTCCGTTTAAATAATATTTTACCTTTTTAAAACTTAGAAATAGAGTCTAAGAGTTTCAAACATCGGAGCCTAAAGTTAGGCTATTATAATCAAATAACAAGCTGGTTTTGAAAAGTGCTGAGTACCCAGCAGCCCCTACTGACATGAAGGCTGAATAATTATTTGCATATAATTTGCTTTTGTTATTTGACCCAGCTCTGTTGATAGATGAATAATATTCCTTGTAAATGTTGGTACTTGTTCAAATGATTTTCAAATCAATTTTTGGACGTAGGGGAACCAGGGGTTGGGTTGGGTTTCTTTTTTTGACAAATTCCAGCATATACACACAGATTATTTAATGTGCTGCTGGGAAAAATAAATAATAAAATGGAAATAGCCAAGATGTTGAGGGTTAAAGGACCTGCTGTTAATTATTAAGCAGCCTGTACTTTTCTATATTTTTCCATCTACTTTCACGCACTGTGTATGCCGTATACTTCTCTGACGTTGTTTTTCAAGTCTTCTCTGTATATACTGATAAAGTAGAGTATAATGTAAAGAAGGTAATGTTGACATGTCTGCAGGTATACATAGATTTTTTATACCTGCAGACGTCTTTATTTTTGAATGATCCTAAAGGATTGTTTTGGGCGACTGCTTATCTACACTGAGAACTCTGCGTAGCAGGAGACCACAGGGCTCTCTCCTGTTACTCCTCTTGTTTAACATGTGTATATATATATATATAATATTTACAGGAATTAGTCAGGTACTACAAATCACAGAGCTTTCAGCAGGCTGACTATACCGAAATGTCTCTCCATCTTGTATGACCCAGCCAGCACAGTGAAGTGACTTACCGAATGCACTCACTAAATCAGGGACTTGATAAGAACCAGTTAGCAGAGGACTGACCCAATAAAGACTAAGGCAAGGTTGGCATACAGCTAAAAAACCGGAGAGAGATGGCAGTGTTCATATCTGGGAATTAGCCTGCCTTTTGTTATCTAGGTTCTTAGGGGGTAGTGAGAAATTCTTGGCCGATTCCTGCACCTGGGATGGGAAGTATGACCTTGGCTTGTAGGTGCATGTGTCCTTACACTTGTCCATATGCTGCACTCTAAAGGGGAGTGCACATTTGAAACATGAATTGGTGCAGAATATAAAACAGTTTACCTATTAAGTGGTGCTTCAGCAAAGGACTCAAAATTTATCTCAGTGCTTAGGAAACTGAACTGCTTCTAGTTGGGGTCCAGGTGGAGTTAAGATATTGATTGTGACTGAGGTGGCCATTTACCCTCCAACAGTAATGTTCCTTTGAGAGAAAATGTTAGGCACTTTTAAGTATAGGTCTACTGGAAACTTCTATTAAATCACTTGCTTCAACACTATTTAGAATAGTCGCAAAGTTCCAAGGTCATTTTGCTTCAAATGGTATCCACATACTGATCAGGAGGTCCTTGCCCACAGCAGCTGGAAAAGAATTAAGAGCATCCCTAAGGCTCAGCTAGCTGCGTCAGCATGGAGCCTCTTCCTCCAAGCTCTCAGGAAGACCTGCTTTCCCTCAACAAACCCTCTCTATCCTGAGGTGTACCCTATAGAGTAGTGGCTCACAACCTTTCCAGACTACTGTACCCCTTTCAGGAGTCTGTTTTGTCTTTTGTACCCCAAGTTTCACCTCACTTAAAAATACTTGCTTACAAAATCAGACATGAAAATACAAAAGTGTCACAGCACACTGTTACTTTCTCATTGTTATCATATAAAAATAAATCAATTGGAATATAAATATTGTACTTACATTTCAGGGTATAGTAGAATTATAGAATCATAGAATATTAGGGTTGGAAGAGACCACAGGAGGTCATCTAGTTCAATCCGAAGCAGTGAGGTTTTTACCCACGAAAGCTTATGTCCAAATAAATCTGTTAGTCTTTAAGGTGCCACCAGACTCCTTGTTGTTTTTCTAAGGATGGAGATTCCACAACCTCCCTAGGTAACCCATTCCAGTGCTTCACCACCCTCCTAGTGAAATAGTGTTTCCTAATATCCAACCTAGACCTCCCCCACTGCAACTTGAGACCATTGCTTCTTGTTCTTTCATCTGCCACCACTGAGAACAGCCGAGCTCCATCCTCTTTGGAACCCTCTTTCAGGTAGTTCAAGGCTGCTATCAAATCCCCCCTCACTCTTTTCTTCTGCAGACTAAATAAGCCCAGTTCTTTTAGACTCTTCTCCTAAGTTATGTGCCCCAGCCCTCTAATAATTTTCATTGCTCTCTGCTGGACTCTCTCCAATTTGTCCACATCCCTTCTGTATTGGGGGGACCAAAACTGGACACAATACTCCAGGTGTGGCCTCACCAATGCCAAATAGAGGGAAATAATCACTTCCCTCGATCTGCTGGCAATGCTCCTACTAATACAGCCCAATATGCCATTGGCCTTCTTAGCAACAAGGGCACACTGCTGACTCATATCCAGCCTCTCATCCACTGTAATCCCCAAGTCCTTTTCTGCAGCCTGTAGCAGTGCATGGGATTCTTCCTTCCTAAGTGCAGAACTCTGCACTTATCCTTGTTGAACCTCATCAGATTTCTTTTGGCCCAATCCTCCAATTTGTTTAGGTCACTCTGGACCCTATCCCTACTCTCCAGCATATCTACCACTCCCCACAGTTCAGTGTCGTCTGCAAACTTGCTGAGGGTGCAATTAATCCGATCATCCAGATCATTAATAAAGATGTTGAACAAAACTGGCCCCAAGACTGACCCCTGGGGCACTCCGCTTGATACTGGCTGCCAACTAGACCTCGAGCCGTTGATCACTACCCGTTGAGCCTGACAATCTAGCCAGCTTTCTATCCACCTTATAGTCCATTCATCCAACCCATACTTTTTTAACTTGCTGGAAAGAATACTGTGGGAGATCATATCAAAAGCTTTGCTAAAGTCAAGATATATCACATCCACTGCTTTCCCCATATCCACAGAGCCAGTTATTTCATCATAGAAGGGAATCAGGTTGGTCAGGCATGACTTCCCCTTGGTTAATCCATGTTGAATGTTCCTGATCACCTTCCTCTCCTCCAAGTGCTTCAAAATGGATTCCTTGATGACCTGCTCCATGATTTTGCCATATATAGAGCAGTATAAATGAATCAGTGTCTGTATGAAATTTTAGCTTGTACTGGCTTTGCTAGTGCTTTTTAACGTAGCCTGTTGTAAAACGAGACAAATATCTAGATGAGCTGATGTACCCCCTGGAAGACCTCTGTGTACCTCAAAGGTGCCCCTGGTTGAGAACCACTAATTTAGAGGAACTGTAATCAGCTGCAGCTGAAACACATCCTGCTTCCCTGTGCATATATTGCATCCTTCCTTCCTTCCATCCATCCAGAATTTGGGGATGTATAAATGTCATTCACTGACTAGAGACTTCAGCTGTGTTAAATCAAACACCACTTGCCAGGGAAGTTGGATGAGCACATTTTTCAGGCCTTGGTAAAAGGAGGGCTTCTACTCCAAGAAAAAAAGGAGTCACTTTTTAGCCAGTTCCCTCTTCAAATCAGCATTTGGAGCAAATGACGAATGCCTGCAAAATGGCTGAGTCACTCTGACTAAACCGAAAATCAGCAGCTGATAGGATGGCATGGTACCATAAGATCTGGAAATCTCCCTGTTGTCCTTATCTCTAACCCTTAAGCTTGTTTCAGAACATACATTTCTAAATATCCATCTACCAAATCTTTTCCAATTAATATCTGAAAATATTTGGCCAATTAAATATTGCAGTTGTGTATTATTCAGTTATTCAGCAAAAAATTTGTTTGATTTTCCCATCCCTGCCTTTATCTCCCAAACCATAGTCCTTTGCTGCTTACTTAACTGAAATAATAGGTAGCTAAAGCATCAGAACTACCCGGTGTGTGTGTGTGTGTGTGTCTGTATTTATATTTTAGGGCTGTCAAGCGATTAAAAAATTAATCGTGATTAATTGCATGATTAAAAAATTAATCACGATTAATTGTGCTGTTAAACAATAATAGAATACCATTTATTTAAATATTTTGGATGATTTCTACATTTTAAAATATATTTGATTTCAATTCAAATACAATGTGTACAGTGCTCACTTTATATTTATTTTTATTATAAATATTTGCACTGTAAAAAACAAAAGAAATAGTATTTTTCAATTCACCTAATACAAGTACTGTAGTACAATCTCTTTCATGAAAGTTGAACTTACAAATGTAGAATTATGTACAAAAAATAACAATCATTCAAAAATAAAACAATGTAAAACTTTATAGCCTACAAGTCCACTCAGTCCTACTTCAGCCAATTGCTCAGACATACAAGTTTGGTTACAATTTGTAGGAGATAATGCTGCCTGGTTCTTGTTTACAATGTCACCTGAAAGTGAGAACTGGTGCTCCCATGGCACTATTGTAGCTGGTATCTCAAGATACTTACATGCCAGATGCTCTAAAGATTCATATGTCCCTTCATACTTCAACCAGAGGACGTGTCCATGCTGATGATGGGTTCTGCTCAATAATGATCCAAAGCAGCAAAGACTGACTCATGTTCATTTTCGTCAACTGAGTTAGATGCCACCAGCAAATGGTTGATTTTCTTTTTTGGTGGTTCGGGTTCTGTAGTTTCCGCATCGGAGTGTTGCTCTTTTAAGACTTCAGAAAGCATGCGCCACACCTGCTTCCTCTCAGATTTTGGATGGCACTTCAGATTCTTAAACTTTGGGTCGAGTGCTGTAGCTATCTTTAGAAATCTCACATTGGTACCTTCTTTTCATTTTGTCATATCTGCTGTGAAAGTGTTCTTAAAACGAACATGTTCTGAGTCATCATCTGAGACTGCTCTAACATGAAATATATGACAGAATGCAAGTAAAACAGAACAGGAGACATACAATTCTCCCCCAAGGAGTTCAGTCACAAATTTAATTAACGCATTTTTTTTTTAACAAGCATCATCAGGGTGGAAGCATATCCTCCAGAATGGTGGCCGAAGCATGAAGGGACACTAAACACTTGTATGCATCTGGCACATAAATATCTTGCAACGCCAGCTAAAAAAGCGCCATGCGAACGCCTGTTCTCACTTTCAGATGACATTGTAAATAAGAAGCAGAAGCATTATCTCACATAAGTGTAAACACACTTGTTGTCGTAGCGATTGGCTGAACAAGAATTAGGACTGAATGGACTTGTAGGCTCTAAAGTTTTACACTGTTTTGTTTTTGAGTGCAGTTATGTAACAAAAAAAATCTGCATTTGTAAGTTACACTTTCATGATAAAGAGATTGCACTACGTACTTGTATGAGGTGAATTGAAAAATACTATTTCTTTTGTTTATCATTTTTAGTGAAAATATTTGTAATAAAATAATATAAAGTGAGCATTGTACACTTTGATTCTGAGTTGTAATATAAATCAATGTTTGAAAATGTAAAAATAAATCCAAAAATATTTAATAAATTTCAATTGATATTCTATTAACAGTGCAATTAATCACAATTAATTTTTTTGAGTTAATCGTGTGCGTTAACTGTGATTAATCAACAGCCCTAACATTATATATATATATAAATAATTTGTACAGGCCTATATGTTCTGTTTATTATAGCACAGTGGTATATATGCATACTGTAGTGTAATTGTCAGATTTAAATGAAATAACATAAGGCTCAAAGATTCAGCTGAAAGATGCCTGCAGGCCCAAGCTATAATTTATAATTGCATCATAGATTTAACGTCTCACATTTATGCCCACTTTAAGATTTCTTTACACTTCCAGAGTGGTGTAAAAGGGCCTTAGTATAAATGAGGATCAGGATCTTTGAAGCCATATTCAGATTTAGTATAAATGGGTATTATTCATTGCAGCACTGCATTTATACAAGTTGGCAGCAATCCATTGAACATTTATCACATCTATTCTGTTTTTTCCTCAGGTTTACACTGTATACCATATTAAAAACAAGTGTTACAAGATATACAAAACAGTGCTTAGTGAATGCATTTTAATTACTTTTCAACGCCGTGAATTGAAAGACAGCTTTCTTGTCAAACACCTTGTTATAGATGAGGAAAAATTGCCCGTTACTGATCTGGGATGTGAACTGAAAGCGTATGTAGAACCTACACTGTTAGAAGGGCAAATATGTTATGATAAATATTTTTTAAAAGCCCTACACATGTATGGTTTAGATAGCACTGCAGATCTTTGACAATGAGTGATGCCATTTGAAAGCACATTAGGTGCAATTCAAACCTTGGTTGGACAGATGGATTGAAAACTAAACTCAATGATTCACTGGTTTCTTGCCACTCTTTTGTGATGTCTGACAAAAATGCAGTGTGTAGTAGGTGAGAGTGGGAAACCAATTAATCTTATATGAGCCATACTATGCTTAATTAAGCACTTTAATATGGAACAAAGGAGTGATAGATTAACACTCAGACTGGTGGTTGATTATATACTATTTAGTAAATGAATATAAAAATCTTGTGCTTGCAACATACCATAAGGAAGTAAAAAAACAAGGTGAAATGAAACGGCTGACATTTTATTTTTGAACACCTTTTGGCAGAACTCCCCATCCTACTTCTCATCCCCTCTCTGTTTCTTCTCCATGAAAATAGTCTGACTTATGCCCTCCCAGAGAAAAATGTCCCCTTTGATCTCTTTCTCAGGCCTTTAAGTTACTTATCTGGTCCTATATTGTCTCACTTTACCTCAGATTCCCTTCATTAAGTGAGGAAAACTAACCGCATAAAGAGAAATATGGAGGCAATGATAATTTCTAGACGAAATACTTCATTGATCTGGAGTTACGGTTGGGAGTACGAATCACTAAACATTATGTAAAATATTTTACATAAACACCTAAAAGCAACCATTAGAAACCCAGAAAATTTGATATGAAGGTTAAACATAAAAGAGTCACAGTTAAGAAGCACAGACAACTAATTTACACTTGTGTAAAACCATTGCAAGTGTGAGGATTTCATTCTTTGTCTCAATCATACCTTCTCTGGAAAACGTGTTATTTTTCAATCAACTCCTTTATAAGGGCTTTAAATACCCAGTGGCCAGCTACACAAATTTAACATTTGAAGAACATGCTACAGCCCCAACTTAGGTAAGCATGTGCTTAAGTGGCCTTCCTGAGTAAGGATGCTTTTCTGAATTGGGCCTTGCATTTGTGCAGCTTGTTGATGGAATACAGAGAATGTACACTACACAGCACTGATTTTCTAATTGATTTCATATATCTGTGTCTCCAAATGCACTACTTTGTCACATTATATAACCTTTGCTCTTTTCATGTAAATGCTATAATTTAATGATCAGGGTTTGAGAAGTTTGCAAGTATAGACATTCTACTTTTGTGTCTAATGACACGTGCCTAACTCTTGGGGCATGGATCCTTCCTGAGGCATGGGGAACGATTTCTTTCAGTATGCGTTTTATCTAATCAGGCATTTGTGCATGACCATGAACAAAGGCTGGAGTCAGTGCAAATGCTGTTAAGAGCAGTGCCAGAGACATCACCAGACTCGTGTGAGAGTAAGTGTTTACAGGATCAGACTGCCAAACTGGAAAATGTATTTTCAGTGTCTCCTCCATGAAGAAGGAGGAGATTTGGGTTTAATCTTGTAAATTACCCCCGTTTTAAATTATGAAGTCAATTAGTGTCACGAAAACTATGGGCTGGATTGTCACAGCCCTACTAAACTACAGAGGGGGAGTAAGGCCACCTCTTATACCCCGGCTCAGATTAGGACTCCAACAATGGACACAAGAGCCCTGTCACCATCCACTTACTCAATGAGAGACAGGGAGTGAGAGGAGTCTTGGTTTGAGTCCTCCAACCCGGCCCCACTCACTGGTTGGAGTTTCTCACAGAGAGTGACTAGCTGGGGTGCAAAGGAGGGGATAAGATGCCCCACAAGAAGGCTGAAATAACTTAACTTACATTCTCCTCAGAGCCACGAGAGTCAATCACAGTTCATCCTCCGTTCTGCTCCTGGGGCAGCACAGCTATGTAGCTGCTCACAGGATATTGTAAGGGCACGTTGTAGCCCTAGCTGAGCTTTTATGTGATTGCACCTGTGTTGACGTGTATAACTATAAATATTGTTGCTGGTCAGAGCCATCCTTTCCTTTTTAACATGCAGCCCACTCTACCAGTTTCGCATCCATAGGTCAGCAAGAGGCCTGACGCAAAAGCAACACCACTGCTGGCTGCCAAATGGCTCGATTTAGCAGCCAGAAAGAGAAGATGTTGGCACAGGTAGAGTTTCATTTATTTCTAATCAACATTATTGCTCAGAAAAGGAACATCAGCTTAGTGAGGTTCACAGGCATGAAGGAATAATTCTGGGAACTTGAAATCTAAATGTTAACACAGATTATTAGAGCGGTAAAATTTTTCTTTTAAAGCAGTGGATTTATCTTGTAATAACTACATGTTTCGAGTCTTCTCACGTGTACTCTTCAGCTGAGGGAAGCTTGATTCACCAAGATCAATAATTCAGAGTGAGTATCCATAAAGCTCTGCAGATCCTGGGGTTAGCTGAAGAAGTGTGGTTTTACTATACCATCAAACATAAAGGTAAGGTTTTTGCAGAATGCCCATACCTTGGCTTAATATAATTTTTAATCAGTTGGTCTCTATAGCAGCACCATTCCCCATGTCTTCTCAGAATACGTGCTGAGATCAGATCCAAAAAAACAAATGGTTTTGCTACCCCAACTGACACATTATACTGTTCATCCTCAATATTAATTCTTTATCTTGAAACCTAACAAATATCATAGTAATGATGCATAGCAGGTCATCCTCTACAGTTCTGTATGAGTGCTCTAGGAGCATGGTGTAGTTTGAAAAATCACTGGTACTATCCTCATTATTTATGTCTATAGCCTTCTGTTCCTTGGTAGGGGACAGTTTCAGTCTCTCTGTTGATTCTTCATGAGTGTCCTCTGTACTTGATTCATGTCTTCTGTGGGTGGGGACAAATCTCTTCTGCATGGACCGGAGATGAATGGTTCTTTCAGTACCAAGAAGAATCCAGGGAACAAAGCATGCTTTTCCCATTCTTGATAGGGAATATTCCTGTATGCCTGTCTAGCAGTCCTTCTGATAGCAAGAACTTATGGAAAGTTTTGAAGAAAGTAACCATCCAGTATTCTAACACCCATTCTCGCCTTGTTCTTGGCTGAGGACAGCCAAGAAACTAAGATTTGGATTTGAAAATTCACTCAGTACCAGGGCACCTTACTCCATCTAAATCCCAGCATAAATCTATGTGCTCTGTGGGATATTGATGTACATCTGACTAATCTGTGGAAGGATATTCTTTAGTTTTTGGATATCGGTGAAGTCAGATTTCCCACTGTAGATTGATATATTCTGGTGATGGTGTTTTCCCTCCAGATGGTTACTTAGCTTTACACTTCAGTTGCTGGTTCACCTTGCTGAAACGAGGTAGATTTTTGATTCTTGCTTTCTTCTAAAAGTGGTGGTAGAATCACTAACAGTGTTGCCTGATGTCAAGGCCTTTTATATATGCACCTGCACCTCAGACTCTTCTCTTGGGGGCATTCAAAGCATACTTCTTTCTGATCCCCACACTATTTTGGGATGTCTGGCACACCAGGGTATATTATGAGGGAGCAATCATTGTGCAAATGAGTGTTCAGGCACTGTAATTGTATCCGACCTCTGCATAAAGGGCATATGAATGGGGAGGCTTCCAGTGCTCTTAGCTTAATTTTATGCACACCTGGAATAGACAGGCATAATCCAATTATTTGTCAGCTCCACTACATTGCTACCCCACTAAGATGCCCCAGCATGCATTGGACTGCTGTCATCAGAAACACCTATGATCACCCATAGAGGAGGGAGAGAACTCCAACTTCATTCAGTCTTGTAAAGAATATGTATGCTTTCATTTTATACCTCATATAGGATAGACAATAGGATAGTTAAGAAGAGAACTTGTCCATGCTGGGTTGTATCAGTATGATGCAGCCTTGTGGATAGGGAGGAAGCAGTAGATGAGATATATCTCAACTTTTGATACTGGCTCACATGACTTCTCATAAACAAGCTAGGGAAATAAAGGCAACTATATAAAGCCCCCAGCCTACTATAAGGTGGGTGCATAACTGGTTAGAAAACCCTAGAGAGTAGTTATTAGGGGGGTGTTTCAGGGGTCAGGGCAGAGGGCTAGGGGAGGGGGTTCAGGGCAGAAGGCTGGGGTGTGTGTGGGGGTTTCAGAGATCAGGGCAGAAAGCTGGGTGTGTGTTGGAGTGTGGGGGGTGCAGGGCAGAAGATTGGGGTGCTCAGCTTGTGGGGGTGCTCCCAGCCCCCTGCCCTGAGCAGCTCACGGCAGGGGGCTGGAAGGGATATGCCCTGTTCCACCCCCTTCCCCCAGGCTCTGTCCCTACCTCTCTCTGCGTCCTCTACGGAGCTGTGTGCACACTGCCGCTCTTCCCCCTCCCCCTCGCTAGCATCAGCTGATTGGCCAGGGATGGAGAGGAGGAGGGGCAGGAAAGTACCACACTGAGGGAAGAAGCGGGGAAGGGGGGAAACTTGGCTGCCGCAGAACCAACCTTCTGCCTCCTGCCCCCACAGGGGAGAGCAGTGTGTGGGGGAGCTGAGTGGGGCTGGGAACGTGGCAGGGAGCTGCCTGCCACTCAAAATCGGCTCGCGTGCCGTGTTTGGCATGCGTGCCGTAGGTTGCCGACCCCTGGTCTAGAGAATACTTAGTCCTGCCTCAGTGCAGGAGACTGGACTAGATGACCTCTCGAGGTCCCTTCCAACCCTGCATTTCTATGATTCTCGGAGTCACAAGTCACTGATCATGTGGCAACAAACACTTGCATCCAATTTACATTTAAAAAAGCAATCTAACAATTTGCTAACATGCAAACCAATGGCACCTGAGGTGAATATTCTATTCATTGTGTTAAAACTATTCCATTGAAAAAGAAAAATGTCATGTTTGTTTATCTCTAAGGCACAGCAATTAAAAAAATTATATTTACTCCTACATTTTTGGCAGATAATTTATATCAAGGTATGCCTCTGTGGAAATTATGATTCAGTCAGGTTTAATATACAACTTGTATTGGCAGAATTTCTGTGTTTAGTTTTCAGTAGAAGACCCAGGTGACTTCTAAATGTCAGGCTGTCATCCTAAACTTCTGTATTGGCACATTTATTTCTTGACATTTATTTTCACCAATATTATAAAAGAATAATATTTTGCACTGATATAGTACTCTTCACTTAGACTCTCAAAGGACTTTGCAAAGGTGATTAAGTATTCTTTCCATTGGACAGATAAAGTACTTGAAGCAGAGAGAGATTAAGGCCCTGATTCTGTAAAGACTCATTCATGTGCTTAACTTTATACCCTGAGCTTCAGCCCCATGTGGTGGGGCTTTGGCTTTCTGCCCTGGGCCCCAGCGAGTCTAATGCTGGCCCTGTTTGGCAGCCCCCCTTAAATCTGCTTGCGATCCCCCCTCAGGGACCCCTGGACCTCTGCTTGAGATCCATTGCTCTAACCACTAGACAACATTGCCTCCCTTAAAGGAGATTATTTACCATTTTGAATTGTCTACATTTTGAGACCAGAACAACCTATTCTTTAGATAAACTAATTTTAATTACTGCTAGATTGTGGAAGGCATAATCATAAATTACTTAAAACGTGTTCAGAGAAGTACAAGCAGAAAGAACCCTTGTGTATGGGGGGAAGCAGTAGATGTGGTATATCTTGACTTTAGTAAGACTTTTGAGTAAGGCTCAAAAACAAACAAGGGAAATAAAACCCAGATGGAGCTACTATTCGGTGGTTGGAAAACTGGTTGGAAAACCATTCCCAGAGAGTAATAAGTGGTTCACAGTCAAGCTGGAAGGACATATCAAGTGTGGTTCCACAAGGATCAGTTCTGGGTCCAGTTCTGCTCAATATCTTCATGAATGATTTAGATAATAGAGAGTGCATGTATAAAGTTTGTGGACGATATCAAGCTGGGAGGGGTTGCAAGTGCTTTGGAGAAGAGGATTAAAATTCAAAATGATCTGGAGAAATGGTCTGAAGTAAACAGGATGAAATTCAATAAGAACTAGTGCAAACTACTCCACTTAAGAAGGAACAATCAATTGCACAAATGCAAAAATGGGAAATGACTGCCTAGGAAAGGCTGCAGAAAGGGATCTGGAGGTCATAATGGATCACAAGCTAAATATGAGTCAACAGTGTAATACTGCGGCAAAAAGGCCACCACATCATTCTGGGCTGTATTAGCAGGAGTGCTGTAAGCAAGACATGAGAAGTAATTCTTCCACTCTACTCCATGTTGATTAGGCCTCAACTAGAGGATTGTGTCCAGTTCTGGGCACCACATTTCAGGAAAGCTGTGGACAAATTGGAGAAAGTCAAGAGGAGAGCAACAAAATGATTAAAGGTCAAGAAAACATGACCTATGGGGTTGAAAAAGTTGGGTTTGTTTAATATGGAGAAGAGAAGACAGAGAGGACATGGTAACAGTTTTCAACGGGGGAGCGGGCTGAGAGGAGGGAGCAGGGGACAGGGTCTTTGGGGGGCAAGAGGTGGTGTGGGGGTAAGGGCTTGGGGAGAAGGGGTGAAATGAGATCAGGGCCTCGGGGAAGGAGTGGCATGGCAGGGCGGTGCCATAGTTCCAGCACCAGTGGCAACCCCACTTTTATGGAGCTTCTGTCACCCCTGCATCATATGATATAGTTTTTAATGAAATATTAATCTTAAATTCCTGGAGACTCCAGGACAATCCTGGCAGGTAGGCAACCCTACTGTCAGGGTAGTTAAGCACTGGAATAAATTGCCTAAACTGAATGGATGTTGTGGAGATTTTTAAGAGCAGGATAGACACACACTCTCAGGGATGGTCTAGATCAGTGGTGGGCAACCTGTGGCCCATCAGGGTAATCCACTGGCGAGCCATGAGACAGTTTGTTTACATTGACCGTCTGCAGGCACAGCAGCCTGCAGCTCCCAGAGGCCATGGTTCCGGCCAGTGGGAGCTGTGGGAAGCGGCACAGGCTGCAGGGATGTGCTGGCTGCCGGTTCCCGCAGCTCCCATTGGCAAGGAACAGCAAACTGTGGCTGCGGATGGTCAATATAAACAAACTGTCTCATGGCCCACCAGTGGATTACCCTCACGGGCCGCAGGTTGCCCGCCACAAGTCTAGATAATACTTAGTCCTACTTTGAGTGCAGGAGACTGGACTAGATGACCTCTCGAGGTCCCTTCCAGTTCTATGATTCGTATTAGGATGGTATTCTGTAAAGATTCCCTCTGTGTCATATCAGGCACAGGATGAAAGAAACAAGCCTGATTTACAGCACAATTAAAACACTATCAGAGAACCCAGGTACAGCATAGCTCCAGTTTGGTAATGCAGATGGCTTTTCAGTTGTTCCCTAACCAAGATACAGCCTTGAATGTTGAAAAGTGGAACTAGATTGTTAACAGGTTTCCTAGCTTTGTTGGAACATTAATATAGATGACTTCCAAAGTGATGCCAGAAGGGTTTAAAATATTTTCTGCTAATTACACTATAAAACACATAGTGATAATTGGGAAATAGGGTGTTTGGTTAAAGTAACAAAGAAATGTAAGGAATAAAAAAAGGGTCTGGAGATTTCTGTATGATGGAATTTGAAGAAGAACCTGAGCCACTGGGTGTCACTGCCTTACCACTTTTAGGTATGGTACATGGTGATCTGCAAGAACAAAAAATAATCTAATTAAGTTCTCAGAAATGTTTCACCTGGCAATCCTCGATGGCTTGTTCAACAAAAAAGGTTTATTATCAATACAACAAATATTGAAAGGCTTTTCTACAAGAACTGATTGCAAAGAGGTACCTCATTCATCTAGACTGACTTAATTTGCTGGCAGCTTTTAAAAATGCACAATGCTATCCTGTGAGGATAAACAATCAGAAATGCTTTGAAAAAGTGGTAACATTGTTAGTGGTATGTGTGTGGGGGGAAGCTGTTCATGTTAATTGAAACTATTAGCACTTCCTTGTAGTTGGGATCAAGTCCTTAAGTAATCAGCCAATCTGACTAGGGCATAGGGGATTTGAAAGACGAAATAATGAATAATAAAACAAATATAAAAATAAAAAAAGGATAATTATAAATTAAAGTTGCAGATCCAGATTACAATTAGAGTCTATCATTTTTAAGGGAACATATTTAAGGTAGCACAATTCAAAGCCTGTAGACAAAGCAAATCAAATACACAGGGCCTGATCCTGCAATCTGTGGGAAAATAAAACACCCTTTTGAAGTATGTGAGAGTTTTGTCCAAGTCAGGATTGTAGGATCAGGTCCACAATCTTACCAGGACAGTTTACATAGCTTTAAATAAGTAGGCAGGAGACTGGGGTCAACATGCCGTATATACAATACAGAAGGAACACACCAAAAAAAGCTAACCAATTAATTTATAACTAGATTCAGTGTTCGCCTATGTAATGTGTAGGTATATATAATGCACTGGTGGGCAACCTGCGGCCCATCAGGGTAATCTGATTGCGGATGGTCAACTGTAGTCACTGGGAGCTGAGGGGGGGCCGTGCCTGCGGACGGTCAACGTCAGCAAAATGTTGGAGGCAGGGGAGAGTGTTTCAGCACATGGCTTCACAGTCACAAGACCTTGTAGGCAGTGGTGTTGTGGCCATGTTGGTCCCAATATATTAAGAGAGAAGGTGGGAAACATCCTCAGAGTGTCACAGCTAAATACAAGGTGGAACAGATTGTTTAGCATTAGTAGGTAACACATATTTCAAGGGAGCATTCAAGGTGAAGTGGCCCATTAATACCACTCCAGTCATGGGGGGAAAGAAAGGGAAAAGGAGAAAGGCAGCGGATGGAGGTGGGGGAGTCTGTTAGTGGGTTACAGATCGTTGCACTAAACCATAAATCCAGGGTCTGTTTTCAGTCCATGCTTTTTAGTATCTAGTAGAGTAATAAATTTAAGTTCCCAAGCTCATCTTTTGAAAGTGTTGTGCAGGTTTCCATCATACATATCCTGGACAAGATGGAGAAAGTCTCCCAGCCCACCTTTCCATTGCAAAGGCCACCAAACTAATTCTCTTGTTACAGGATCTCCAAGGCCACAGAGACCGTGCCAAGTCTCTTTTCTCTGAATTTCTGCATAAGGATTTGTAGAGCAAATATTGCACCCACTATGGCATGAGCATACAATCACTTTATTACAGACAGTCACGGGATCTGAGCAGCTGCTAAAAATGTAGGACTCATTCTTTCAGAGGGAAAGGAAATGATAAGTGACAAGCCTGCAATGGAGAAATATGAAACATATTGCCGACCCGGAGGGAGAAAAACTGTGTACACAATAGTAAAATGAGATTATAGAGCAATGTTTGACAGATGAGAGACTGAAAATCCACTTCTTCATATCTGGCTTCCCTATGTGAATCCTCTGTCAGACACTGAATATTGGTGTGAATTTATCACAACAATAAATTAAAAGAAAATCTGTTAAGAGAGACTGATCAAACACATGAAAATACAGTCTGATGGCATAGAAACATTGATAAACAGAGTATGCAGAAACAGAGAGAAAGGTAAGTTCTTCTGAATGTGACTGTGTGACTGATCATATGAATCTGACTCTGTGTTTCACTGAGATACGGTTTTAAAAACTACATTCAAAGTCTTTAGAATACATGGCTTCTAAAGGGAAACTGCAATTAAAAAAAAAAAAAAAAAAAGTCCAAGCTTGTTTGTAAGATTGATTTAAAAAGTAGAGCCATGCAGGAATCAGAATTTATATTTTGCAAGAAATTTTGTAATTTTGAATTTGTTTTCATTCCAAAAGTATTTTGAAATTTCCAGTGAACTTGAATTGTTTCAGGTCAGTTGAAATACTTCGTTCGGGCAATCAAAATGTTTTATTTCAATATTTATTTTTATATTAACAATTCAAAACAAAGTTGTTTTGAAACAAAAAAACAAATGCTTCTTTATGAAAGTGTCAGAACAGAAAGTTTTCACCTTACTGATGCTTTGTGTCCTTTTCTCCCCCACCCCCACCCATGAAATTTTGTTGAAATTGAGATTTTCTCATGGGACATTTTGGTTTTGATGAAATGGCATTATCTGATTGAAAAAAAAACTTCGGTTAAGGAAGGGTGGTGGTGGGGGGGAGTTACCAACTCTATAAAAAAGGAACAACTTTTCCTAAGTTGCTTTGAAAAGATACAGAAGGAAAGGATTGTAAAAGAAAAAAGGTAGTGTGTGTGTGGGTGAGAGAGTGAGAGAACCATGAACTTAAGACATTCTATTGCTTTCACAGGCAAAGAAAAAAAAAGGGGGGAGTGTGACTGTAAAAATGAAAAGAAAATTCAAATGAATATTTGTTTTCAAATTTCTCATTGATTTTTTTCAATCATAGCTGATAATTTTCTCACCAAAACCTTGCTTCCAGCAAAATCCAATAGTTCAGCAGGAACACTTTTGGGTTGAAAAATTTCTACCACCTCTATGCAAGAAGAAATGTGCATCAGGCAGAAACAATACCTTCTAGAACAGTGGTTCTCAAAGCCGGTCCGCCGCTTGTTCAGGGAAAGCCCCTGGCGGGCCGGGCCGGTTTGTTTACCTGCCGCGTCCGCAGGTTCGGCCGATCGCAGCTCCCTCTGGCTGCGGTTCGCTGCTTCAGGCCAATGGGGGCTTCAGGAAGCGGCACGGGCCGAGGGATGTGCTGGCCGCCGCTTCCCGCCACCCCCATTGCTCTAGAGCGGCTAACCATGGCCAGTGGGAGCCGTGATCAGTCGAACCTGCAGACACGGCAGGTAAACAACCCGGCCCGGCCTGCCAGGGGCTTTCCCTGAACAAGTGGCACACCAGCTTTGAGAACCACTGGTCTAGAACATGAAGGGAGAAGGGATGCTGAGCAATCCTTGAAAAGGGTATATCGTGCACTTGCACCCATACCTCACCTATAGGATCAACTCTGCTGGCCTGCGCAGAGGTGAGGTAGGACTATGACCCTTCCTTCTCCTTGTCTCCTCAGAGAGTCTATTATATGTGGATATGAGCAATCATTGAACTCATGGAAGCTCAAAGACTATAGTTGTGCCCATTGCTTGTGCAAGGCACTATAGGAGACTTTCTGGTGCCCAGTCCCCCTGGACTTGTGCATTTATGCAGGGACTGGATGTTATCAAATCTAATGTTTTCAAAGTACTTTGAAGAAGTAAATTGCTAGGGATTATTACATTCCCTCCACCCATTTTCTGCCAGCTCTACATCATTCTGTACTCTCCTTAATAGCTAGACTATTATCAAAGAACCAGGCTGAACACAGAGACAAAGCGAGTTGTAACCGTAGCAACAGGAACTATATGCAAGCTCCCAGAAAAGCCCCCTTCCTTGGCTCAACTCTTCTTCTTTGCAATTGTTCTCACACAGGTTTGCATAACACATTACAACACCGAGAGGCAAACTTTCAAAGCTGTGCACAAGGCTCCTCTGCTGTGCTGTGGTTCCCCATTTAAATGGGTCTTAACTCATATGTGTATGGCCTCAATCACCACCGTATCTGATGTTCACTGCATTTTTGGGCCAGCTTGGAAGCCTGACTCCAAACACATGCATACACATTCTCTGCATCCCGGGGATGAGAGGTCAGGATAACAGAAATGATAATTTGCACCTTTATGCAAATTTGTGAGCATCCCCATACACAACCCCTTGGGCAAACTATTTTTAAGGATAGGAATAACCTGTGCACATAAAGGCCATTACAGGTTCAGAAGGAAACATACACAAACATGCAGACCACGTCCCTGAGCCCTCCACTATGCCCAATGATAAATTTGTATGTCTCCTGTTATGGAGGACCCAAGGAACCATAGCCACACAGCATTTGAAAGGGGACCAATATCGGGTAGCCACTGCCTCTTTCTCCTGGCCAGAGGCCCGCTGCTGCTATCAGTTCATATTTGCCTCCAGCATCCTATGCAGGTTAGTTTGATGATTTGCTACTGTATATGTCCTTATATTTCCCATCATGCAAACATGAACAGCGGTATTTCTGTCTGAATTCAGAACAGTTCTTAAATCTTTATTACCATGTTTCCCATTTTAAACCCAAATTCAGCAAGCTGCTTAAGCATGTACCTAACTTTAAGCATGAGTAGTCCCACTGTTGCCAATGAGAATATAGCTATGCTGAAAGTCGGGCATGTATGTAAGTACTTTGCTGAACTGGGGTCTTCAACAGCTATATCAAAGAGTTAGATATTTTATTTCCTTTACATTTGATTAACCTGAGATGAAAGTATATGTCTCAAAGCTATAGTGCTGGCTATACCATTTGTTATACCAATTATTGACCATCCTCTGTGTTCTTCTGGGATGGCAGTTCCAAGTAATATCAGATCAGGGACTGTAATTTATAGTTTCATTTTTCTGATTTGTGAAAGCCACAATCTCTTGCATTCAGACAGCATTTGATAAAAGCTACACTACAGTGGGTTTTTAGTATTTATGGGGCAATATATCCTGAAGGGTTACAGTTGCCATCATGTTGCCTATTGCATTTTTCCTTTTGACTTTGAAGGATACCATACCAATTGCTACAGATGGAATGAGTTGGCTTGGAGGAGATAACTATATAGTGACTACATGTAGATATTTATAAAAATAACTTTAAAGTGAAATGTGCTGCTCATGAAAGATGCAGGCTTGACATCCCTGGAAATTGAAACTGCCCTAATCCCCAGGAGCGTTATCAAGCAGCAGTGTAAACTTCTCCATGCTGCCTTTCCAATATTCCTCAACCCTTCCCTAGACAGACGACTCCTACAGGTTGAAGGTTAATTCAGATTCTATGCCAATTGACTTCTTGACATCTTTGTTGAGACTGACAAGAAAGATGTCAGTTGCAATGATGGCTTTTGTGGAGCTGTCCACTAAGAAACAGACTGAGACCAGCGACATATTTCACATACATACAGTAGACCACAAACAGACTTCTAGTTACTAATGCTCTACAGACAGATTTTTAACTCTAGAGAAGCTAGACGGCTTTTGGACAGTTTTTTCATTATTTCATCTTATTATTTGAGGGAATTTTTAGGAGCCCTTTTTTTGAATGCATGACATAGAATTATGAATGCCCATCATTGAAGACTTTACTCCAGCTTTTGTACAGAGCTCACAGATTCTACATTAAAGATTCCTGCCCGTTAGCAGGGTGTTGTTTTTTTTTTAACCATGCCTTTCATTAGACCCTTTGATTAATGGTGTACATGCTTATTTAAATCCAATATTTGGTTTATCAGATTGCATTTATGCTATGGCTCATCCTCATTAGCTGTGGTAATTTCAATAGGACATACTACTGTAAGAGTGTCACAATGTGTGTGTGTTTTAACTGGCCTGCATATTTAGTTTACTAAAGATAAGGATAGGGCCAAAGCCTGGCCGCCTTTTGCCCTCCGGGTCATGGAGGGCAAAGTAGTGCATGGGACATACTGGAAAGAAAGTCCATTGTTCTGGAAAGCCTACATCTCCTGTGCCCAGCAGATCTGTTAGTTGTGTGGGCACTGGTTGTGGCAATGTGAGGTGGGTTGGGACCACTGGACCTGTGACTATATGGAAACAATTGTCAAACCTCCTATGTGGGATATGACTAGTAGCAGCTTTGGAGCAGGTGCACTGGTGCTGTGCACTCTGGTAGGAAAACTGTCTCCTTGACACCCAGGCACCCCCAAGGAAATCTTTAAGCAGGGCCTATCCACCGACATACGGCTTTGCACAGAGATTCAAAACATGGCCTTCATGCAATGGGTGGTGTGGTAAAGTTACTCTAATTAAAATAGTCTTGGTGGCTCTACACCCACTTCCATAGATCTTTGTAGTAATCAATACCATATCTGTAATGCTGCTTTGCACTTAGACTGTAGTACTTTTCACTGGCAGCGAAGAAAGCACTTTATGAACATTCATGATTTAATTCTCACAACACCCCTATGGCATAACTACTGTATATTTACAAGGAAGTTGTGTATACTGTGTATATATATCCTCAAAATATCACTAAAGGATTTTCATTCATCACACAAGTTTGCTTATGAAGATCAGTTTTCAATCTTATAGATTTTGTAGCATTTGTTTTTATCTTATATTCCTTCAATTTCAATGCTCCAATTTTTTTCACTTTCTTAACTTGGTATGAGAAGAGGATTTTTTAAATACTGTTTATGGTGAAAAACTCCACATTAATTTTGTTTACTCATGTTAACGAAGACTTTTTTCACTGTGTTGATGGCTCAGCCTCTATGTTTTCTTTTAACCAGTGTTCAAATGATATCCCCCCCCGTATACTGCAGGAACTGTAAATCCCCAGACTTTGCTTCTGAGAAATGGTAGTTTGAATTTGAATCATATATACTACCTGCTGTGCTTAGCACATCTCCAAAGTTAATGACTGCTATTTTTGCCCAATTGCTTTCTGCTTGTGGATTGTGTGGAAAGAGTTGCAAAGTGATTTTAAATATTTAAAGATACAGGAAGACAGCATGTTATACTCAACAAAATTATGGTATAGCTGCAAGAACAGCTGCATTTTCATTACACCTGAAGGCTTGCAAATATTGACAAATTCTTTGTTTTTTTTTTAAAGAAATAGTAGCAGAAACCCTTACATTTGCAATACAATTAATGAGTTAAGACTATTGCAAGGTTAGAAGCAAAGCATTAGCAGTAAGATGCTCTGAGCTGTGGGAAAAATTTAAGAGGTTAGTTAAAAAGAAGAGAAATCATTAAAAGACAATTTGTGGGAAGCAAGGAAATGAGAGAGAATGGGGAATAAGATGTCTAAATTGGGGAGTGGTTGGGTAATGAAAGGATTAGCTTTCATCAGACAGAAGACAGATCAGAAGGTAAAAGAAAATTAGCAGATCAAAGAATAAGATGCCAAGTCCATGAAAAGAGAGTGCAAACACTAGACAGCTAAATAGGGAGACGGATGAAAAAAGCCACAGCAGGCAGCTGATAATGGAGACTGGGAACTGTAAAGCAGAGTTACAAAGAAAATAAACCAAGAGAGGCTGGCTCAGGGGATTAGTATTGCATATTCAACACACAGTCAACCTGTGGAACTCTTTGCCAGAGGATGCTGTGAAGGCCAAGACTATAACAGGGTTCAAAGAAGAACTAGATAAGTTCATGGAGGATATCAGCCAGGATGGGCAGGGATGTAAAACTATGCAAACCCATGCTCCTTTTTGGAGGCAAAAATTGGGACTAATATTTCACCAATTGCAAATCCACTGGTGGTACTATGGTGGAAGCTGTTGTAGTAGAAAGGAATAGGGTGACCAGATGTCCCGATTTTATAGGGACAGTCCCGATTTTTGGGTCTTTTTCTTATATAGGCTCCTATTACCCCCCACGCCCTGTCCTGATTTTTCAAATTTGCTGTCTGGTCACCCTAGAAAGGGATTACTTGTTATTACCACCTTATCAAATAAAACTAATTTGTACCATTCAATCACATTTCTCCTGCCTAAGGTTTATTACTTTGCCAAATTTCAATTTTCTAGAACCTAGATGTGTTAGCTCAAGATTTTTTCTCCCCATCTAAGTGTTTTTATTCCCCTCATATTCAAAAACAGTAGAACCATTTCCTTCCCCCTCAAACTTGAACACCAAAATTCACCTTCTAACAGAGACCAAGCCTGGGGAATTTCAGCCTCAAGTACTTAGTACTTGGTTATTGCTAGTGCTATATCTATTATAGTATTGAGACTAGTTCAGACTTGGAATCAGTGGCCCCAGACCATGCCAAAGGAAGTCACACATGAATCACTGAGGGCAACTGAGTGCTGAGAATTTTCACAATATGGTCCAGCTCTTTTGTACGATCCACAGTGTGTGAATCTAAAATGTGTTCAATAGGCTCAAAAATGTAGCTGGGTGAAATTTTTCAATGGAAATTTTGCAGATTTGGCTACACTGAAAAAATGTGTCTCATGTGTTGGTTTTGCTAAGTTGTTTTAGTAAAAAAAATTCTGAAAAAAATGGAAACATTTGATTTTGAATTTTTTTTTTTAAAAAAAAGCTTAATTTTTTTTTATACACACACACACACACACACACACACACACACACACACTTTAACGTAATTTAATTTTATTTGAAAATGTTCAAAATTGGTCAAAGATAAAACATCTTGATTTTTGGCAAAATGAAATGTTTCATCTAGCCTGAAACACTTTTTCCCCCTTCACCCTCTGCCCAACTTTTTTTGAGTCACCAAAAATTTCCAAAAAAATCATTTTTGGTTCAACTTGAAACTATTTTTTTTTAAATTGCGAACTGTTTGAAAAATCTGTTATTTGCAAGTGGTGCTCAGAAGTCCTCATTTCTGTGGTGGGCTGTTGTGCAGACCAGTTGGGGAGGTGGGAGAGGGAAACAGCTGGAAACCCTGATGGGTTTTTAATAAACAATGCCAAAAAGACTTGCCCATGTAGCCCATTTCTTTAGCTCTATGTTTATAACCAGGGTTAGCAACCACCAGACAAGCAAAAGACAACTGAAATGGGCAATGAGATTTTCGTTATTTGTAAGGAAATCCTTACCAATTTGTTTTTGAGATAAAAAGTCAGCATAATTCATTTCCACTGCTAGAGCAGGAAAAGTGGATTATGTCATAGATCCTCAATTGCATTTCAGTTGCTTGTTAGCATTTGGAGAACATAAGTAGGCTGATGCCTCTCCTTCCCCAGTTTTGAATATTTTAATGCCTGATTTTGTTAACACCAGCTTGGAATAGGTTAATGCCTGGATTTACAAACTTCAAGATTCTTCTGTTGATAGTCTGCAGTTCTGCACCTTGCTCAAAAAACAACTGCCCGGAATCTCACAGATATGAAAAGTCAAGCCCCAGATGAACTATGCCTCTTCATAAAACTTTAACCTGAGTGCCAGTGAAATTCCAGCTTGGTTACAAAATTGTACTGAGAACTTACTCAAACCTATCTTGGACTGCCTGCCATGTATGCCTCAAAATGTTAATTTATTATTAATTATTATTATTATTACTTCATATTTATGATGGTTGCAGCCAGAGACCCCAATCAGGATTACGGTCCTATTGTGCTAGATGATATACAAACACGTACAAAGAGCTGGTCCTTGCTCTTAGGCTCATAGATATGCCTTTGTTTCAGACGCAGCATGCCCTGCCATGGAGTATTAACTTCATCAGAAGAATGAGGACCAAAGTCTTCTGTTACCTTGGTGTCAATCTGGAGTGATTCTACTGGAGACAGAGTACACTGGTGTGAGGGGAGTCTCAAACTCATGTCCATGCATCAAGGAGGTTACAATCTTAATAGACTATAGTCTTTGGGAAGGGCATTTTGAAGCTGTTAGCCTTGTTGACAAAATAGTAATATATTATTTACTATGATAGAAGTCCTGAAAATTTATAGGAAAGATGTTACAACTATATATTCCTCCATCATTCATATTATTTGTCTGAAAGACTCCATCTCCAAGAACACAGTAACTTGCTAACAGAAAACTGATTAACACTGATTTAAAGTTCTTATTCCCCAGTAGCTTTAGGAACACTAAAGAGGATTACCATCTTCGTTTACAAGAACACAAAGTGCAAGTGACAATGATTGATCTAGAAGTGGCACATACAGGATGGACAGATCCACTCTTCATAAGGATTGTTCTTCTGCAAGGTGTTAGCAGCAGCAACAAGGGCCAGGATCAGCCTTTTAAAACTGACAGCCACTGGCTCAAGTGCCCACCCTGCATTTCTGAGATCACTAAATATCTTCTTTGGGTACCCTTAATAGGCAGTACTTCCCTACTCAGAGGCATTGAGTCTGTGTATGAAACAAGGATAACTTTATAAGAGGCCAAGGGAACATACCAGCAACTTGGGAAAGCACAATAGTACATCTACATGAATGATTAATGAAACAATTCCCCATGGTAACTTAGGCAGTAGTCTATTAACTCAGTTTCCCACCCACTAGTGTGAATGTCCAATAAGCAAATAGTCCTTTACCACGTATATTTCCCTCCCTCCATCTGCCAAACCCCACTCACAGTTTGGTGTCAGTGGAGTATAATCCCAGAATCCTGAGGTGCATTTAGACAGGCCTGTTTCTAATTCCTGGGGAAGTGCTGCTGGGTCCTGAGACTCCACCATTTAATCCAGCTGCAGCCATTTCAGCAATACATAATAGCTGGATAAAAGGGGCCTCAGCAGAGTTCTGCTGCTGTCTTCTATAGCTTCAGCAAAAAACTCTCTCAGTTCAACCCCCAGAGCAATCTCTGTGTTACCTCCTGTCATAAAGTCCTCTTAACAGCCAGGATCCACGATGAAAGATATCTAGTAGCATACAGAGCCCTCAAACACAGTACTTATAGAATCATAGAATATCAGAGTTGGAAGGGACCTCAAGAGGTCATCTAGTCCAACCCCCTGCTCAAAGCAGGACCAATTCCCAGCTAAATCATCCCAGCCAGGGCTTTGTCAAGCCGGGCCTTAAAAACCTCCAAGGAAGGAGACTCCACCACCTCCCTAGGTAACGCATTCCAGTGTTTCACCACCCTCCTAGTGAAATAGTTTTTCCTGATATCCAACCTGGACCTCCCCCACTGCAACTTGAGACCATTGCTCCTTGTTCTGTCATCTGCCACCACTGAGAACAGCCGAGCTCCATCCTCTTTGGAACCCCCCTTCAGGTAGTTGAAGGCTGCTATCAAATCCCCCCTCATTCTTCTCTTCTGGAGACTAAACAATCCCAGTTCCCTCAGCCTCTCCTCATAAGTCATGTGCTCCAGACCCCTAATCCTTTTTTTTGCCCTCTGCTGGACTCTTTCCAATTTTTCCACATCCTTCTTGTAGTGTGGGGCCCAAAACTGGACACAGTATTCCAGATGAGGCCTCACCAATGTCGAATAAAGGGGAACGATCACGTTCCTCGATCTGCTGGCAATGCCCCTACTTATATAGCCCAAAATGACGTTAGCCTTCTTGGCAACAAGAGCACACTGTTGACTCATATCCAGTTTCTTGTCCACTGTGACCCCTGGGACCGAATGGCTAGGTAGCAGTTCTGCAGAAAAGGACCTTAGTCTGTAGCAGTGCATGGGATTCTTCCGTCCTAAGTGCAGGACTCTGCACTTGTCCTTGTTGAACCTCATCAGGTTTTTTTCGGCCCAATCCTCTAATTTGTCTAGGTCCCTCTGTATCCGATCCCTACCCTCTAGTGTATCTACCACGCCTCCTAGTTTAGTGTCATCTGCAAACTTGCTGAGAGTGCAGTCCACACCATCCTCCAGATCATTAATAAAGATATTAAACAAAACCGGCCCCAGGACCGACCCTTGGGGCACTCCGCTTGAAACCGGCTGCCAACTAGACATGGAGCCATTGATCACTACCCGTTGAGCCTGACGATCTAGCCAGCTTTCTATCCACCTTACAGTCCATTCATCCAGCCCATACTTCTTTAACTTGGCGGCAAGAATACTGTGGGAGACCGTATCAAAAGCTTTGCTAAAGTCAAGGAATAACACATCCACTGCTTTCCCCTCATCCACAGAGCCAGTTATCTCATCATAGAAGGCAATTAGGTTAGTCAGGCACGACTTCCCCTTCGTGAATCCATGTTGACTGTTCCTGATCACTTTCCTCTCCTCTAAATGTTTCATAATTGATTCCTTGAGGACCTGCTCCATGATTTTTCCAGGGACCGAGGTGAGGCTGACTGGCCTGTAGTTCCCCAGATCCTCCTCCTTCCCTTTTTTAAAGATGGGCACTACATTAGCCTTTTTCCAGTCATCTGGGACCTCCCCCGATTGCCATGAGTTTTCAAAAATAATGGCTAATGACTCTGCAATCTCACCCGCCAACTCTTTTAGCACCCTCGGATGCAGCGCATCCAGCCCCATGGACTTGTGCACGTCCAGTTTTTCTAAATAGTCCCGAACCACTTCTTTCTCCACAGAGGGTTGGTCACCTTCTCCCCATGCTGTACTGCCCAGTGCAGCAATCTGGGAGCTGACCTTGTGCGTGAAGACAGAGGCAAAAAAATCATTGAGTACATTAGCTTTTTCCACATCCTCGGTCACTAGGTTGCCTCCCTCATTCAGTAAGGGGCCCACACTTTCCTTGATTTTCTTCTTGTTGCTAACATACCTGAAGAAACCCTTCTTGTTACGCTTAACATCTCTTGCTAACTGCAACTCCAAGTGTGATTTGCTATAAAAGAGCAACAGACATTTTTCCTTTTATCTTCACTGTTTAGTTCCACTACCCAGCAATTCTGAGTTTGTGTACATTTAGGGTGTCTCCCAGCATGTCACTGGAGGAATTCTGGGTAGCAAATGTATGCAAACAAAGCTCTCTTTATAGTCATACTTCCCCTGTTTACCAATAGATGGGGGCAAAATGCTCCTTTCCCTCTGGAACTTCTGAACCATCTGGAGTTATTGGTAAATAGCTTTATGCAGATAAACAACTTTGTTGTCATTCTTCTCCCGGTTCACCAACAAATGGGAGCAAAGAGCTCCTTACTTTGTAGAGATTCAGGCCACATGGCTTACATAACTAAGAAATGAGATTCATTTAATAGATCCAGGTCACTTAGAGCAGTGAGACACTATAGCTGTACCCTTTGGGTGGCCTTTCTTCTTCCTCAACTCCCTTTTCTCTTTAGCTGCTCCTTTGAACTTGTAGAGCTTTAATAAACTGAGAGTCCTCTCATTATGTAGATTTCTTGAGAGCTTCAGTCTGGAGCACTCAATGTAAATAACAGGTTTTCATTTCTACTTTACTTAACAATAAACACATTTTAAAAGCCTCCTGGCTATAAGTTCTTTATTATTGTTATATCCAGCACATCAGACTTCCATTTTAACAAACATTTTAATATACAGCATAATTATCTTTTGGTTTCTGCTTGGCTAAGGATGAATGAAATTGCAGACAGACTTGGGGTGAAATCTTGTCCCCAATGAAATCAATAGCAAAACTCGCATTGATTAAAATGGGGCCAGGTTTTCACCCCTTGATGCACTCAAGTATAGCAAGTAGCAAAATCATTAGCTTAAAAATAACCTAGTGGGAGACTCCCATTTTGCAGCCATATAGAATGATTAAAATCAAGATCTGACTTCTTATGAAGCTTTTACACTGGATGTACTTTTAAAACAAAAACTTTTTTTTAGGTATTTGTGGCCACCTGTTTTTGATAAGAACAAATTCTCTTGCAACCACCTTCTAATGGTGTTTTATAGCTTGCTTTCTTATACCCCAAAGACTGCCTCCCTGCCTTTTAGTTCTTTATGTCTGTGTTCTCATTTAATATACAACACATAGCACATTGACTTACAAACACAAATATCTCAGAGAAAGAGAGGAAGATCCTGAGATTGAGAGTTCTGTTTTGTTTCATATCTAGGAGAAAATGCAGATTTTACACAAACTGGCTGTAGCTGCTTCTGCTCTCAGAAGCTCCCTGTTTGATTTGTTCTTCATTTTTAGCCAATGAGTCTTTTCATAAACACAAGCCTTACAGCCAGTCTTGGTGCTATCTACTGGCAGATTCTAGCTATGTTTTAAAAACATCAATAAAACAGTTCACATAATGCTATCTTCTTTTTAATTAAGAATGATATTAGTTTGCTGTGGTACAGCTGAACAACACTTTTCCTACTAAATGTACTAACCATAGAAATGTCCATGAGACGGCATGAAGCCAAAGAAAATGTAGTTTAAGGCTGAGATTTTCAAACATTGCAAGGATCTAGATGTCCAATTCCCATTAACTTTAGTGGTATCTAAATCCATTAGGCATATTTGAAATTCCCAGCCTCGAATGACAGTGAATGCCATTAAAAACTTCACAATTAGTGGTTTCATAGTGGTACTTGTTAGTCTCTAAGGTGCCACAAGTACTCCTCGTTCTTTTCACAATTACTGTAATATTTGTGGCAACATTACTAAGATATTCATAAGAGACAAATTAGGTGAGATAATAGCTTTTATTGGACCAGTTTCTGTTGGGGAAAGACACAAGTCTGGAACTACACAGAGGTCTTCTTCAGGTCTGGGAAAGGTAATCAGAGGGTCACAGCTAAATACAACATGCAAAAGATTGTTAAGGATAAGGAAGTGGTTCCCAAACTGTGGGTCTCATCAACAGATAGGGTCACAGCAATCTGCAGGGGATGCCATTTTGCTCCATACAGCATGACCTCGCATAAAAGCTGTGTGCAAGGTCATGATGCATGAAGGGCACCATTTTGCTCTACAAATGGCATCCTTGGCACTGCATGACCTCACATATATCAAACATATGAGATCATGCTGTACTGTCCATGCCATTTTGCTCTACAAAATGGTGTCCTCCATACAGTATAAGATCCTGGGAGGAAATAATTACACCTCTACCCCGATATAATGTGACCTGATATAACACAAATTCGGATATAACGTGGTAAAGCAGTGCTCCAGGGGGCCGCGCGCGGGGCGCTGCGGACTCCGGTGGATCAAAGTAAGTTTGATATAATGCGGTTTCACCTATAAACACAGTAAGATTTTTTGGCTCCCGAGGAAAGCGTTATATCGAGGTAGAGGTGTAAAATGAGGTTTTGCCAGCAAAAAGTTTGGGAACAGCTGCCATATGCAGTTAACGCATATTACAAGTGACCATTTAAGATGAAGTGGGAAATTAACACATCGGCAGTCATAGGACAAAGGCAGGTTAGTGGGTTAGATTGTTGTAATGAGACAAAACCAGTGTCTCTATTGACAGGTTTCAGACGTGTTAGTCTGTATCCGCAAAAAGAACAGGAGTACTTGTGAAACCTTAGAGACTAATGAATTTATATAAGCATAAGCTTTCGTGGGCTACAGCCCACTTCATGATTTTTAGTGTCTAGCAAAGTTATGATCCCAGGCTCATCTTCTGAAGGTATTGTGCAGGTTTCTTTTGAGGAGGAAGACTGAGAGGTCAACTATGGAATGATCATTTTGTGAAAAGTTTTTGCCCCTGGGCAATAGGATGTTCTTATCTTTTATCATTTTTCTGTGTGAGTTCATTCAAGAATACAGTGATATTCATGATAGGCTACAGTCTAAACACAATTTAGATATAGGGTTACAGTTGTGTGAATAATGGATTTTTTTGGTTCACCGGCAACTCTGGAAAAAAAAAAAAAGTGTTTTAGGTTGACTTGAAAATAAAAAAAACAACAACATGTTTAGTGAATTGAGAAGAATGAAACAAAATGTTTTGTTTCACCTTTAAGCTTTTTCACCCAGCTCTAATCCACCAGCTGTGAAATTCCACGCTAAAGTTAATTTGGTCTGCAAATGTTGCCATATTTTAAATGGTGATCTGAGTATACAAAAAGGAAACATCTTATTTGTTTCTGCAGACATAACACTATGGTACTTCTATAACATGACACCACTCTTTCTCTGGGAAAAAAGAGCAAGGCAAACTTTGAGAACGACAGTAGAAAAGAGAAAATGTCTGTGATGCTGTATGATTGGAACATGACCATTTATATCATTAATATTGCCTATTCGACTTTTGCAACAAATCTCATACAAAGTATGTCATGTAAGGTGTCAATGGAAAAGTTATGATTTGCTAAATAAGATTATCCTGTTTGTATGCATGCATCATCTTTGTATCTAAAGTAATGAATATTAACTATATTCAATATAGTTTGCTCTTATAGTAACATCCAAAAGGTAATTTGCATCCAGTCTGGCCAACACTTTGTTAATGAAGTATACGAGCTGATGGCCCATTAAGGAACATTAACTTTTACAATGAACCATAGAAGCAACTCATTCCCTTCCTGTGGAGGCTTTAGCTAAAGTATGGGTAATGGCTCCTGCTGTGAGTCACCAAAGCATGTAAGGGCATGTGATTTGCACATGTGACCCTGGACTCCATCTTGTGTCTGTACTTTTCCACAAACTGTACTGGAGGGTTTGTTTGGGACAATGAAGGTCCCTCCACATAGGAGAAGGAATAAAAAAATCCTGGAAGAATCTCCATTTTGCCTTTTTCCTACTCTGATCTCTGGACTTGCACTAAAAGGAGTATTCCAATCAATGGACTGAGGACCTTCCATCTTTTGGAAGTTACCAGAGACTTTACCAGCCAGCAGTTTATTCTGTCACTGTTACAAACCTGATACAAGAACTCTGAAATGATTGCATGTATGTGATGTTGACCATTTTAACTCTTTTCTTTAATATCTAAATGTTTATTTATAAGAGAAAAGAGTTACTAAAGAATTGACAATAGTGTGATTATTAGGTAAGATCTGAGTTATATATTGACCTGGCTGTGTGGCTGATCTCTTCAGATCAGAAGACCCCTTTTTTTGATTAAATTGGTTTTAAATAACCACTTATCATAAAGTCTAGTTTCTGGGTGGTGAAACAAGGGCTGGGATGCCTAAGGAGACTGCAGTTTTGACTTTGTGTTAACCAGTGTGGTGAGACAGAAGTTTACTTTTGTTTCTGGCTTGGTATATCTTATAATAGAATAACCACCAGTTTGGGATGAGTCTGCCCTCTTTCTCCTGAATCTGATATCCTCAGCTGTGTCCCACTGAGGCACAGTGACAGTTGGATACTAGACAACGAGGAAGCATCTATAGCCATTTTCACTGCTGGATTGTTGCAACTAATACTTTGTTGAAAGATTGTGAAAGTTGCAAAGAAAATAATGGAATTATCTTAAATATAATAACTGAAAAGTTACCATTTCCCTAGTGTAGGAGTTCTTGATCCATGTGTTCTCTTTAAAAAGTTGTTAAAATGTTCAAGGGCAGCAGTACACAAATACTTTCACAATGTGGATCACATCTTAATACAGATATTTTACTGTAAATGCATCTCCTCCTTTTTTGCAGATGCACTGGGCATCTCCCCTTCTGTTTGTGATCTCATAACATCCCCGTGGCAAGTAGAGCCATTATTTACATAGAAAAAATGATATTGGGATAGCATTCAGAGCAGGAACTCTGCACAAATGCTTAGTTGCTTGTCTTGTGGTCCTCTACATCACCTGCTGTGCTCCAGCGTTCCACTGATATTCTGTTGAAATGATAGGAACATCACTGTATTCGTAGTGCATTTGGCAGTAAGGCAAAGGATAAAGAGAAGGGTAATAGCTGGGAGGGAGGGTGATATTTTTGAAACAACAGACTAGAACCTCTGCTTAGCAATTCTAATTTACATCATCTGAAATTCTGTTGCATTGGGATATTTAATCCATCAATCTTTACTTCAACTTTTGTCACTGAAAGCATATAAAAACACAGCATGCATTCATAATGAAGAGACTTCACGGAAGTAAAACTAGGAAGGTAGCCAGTGTGTTGTTAATGGACTTTAGCTAATCCAACATTCCAACTCAGTACTAAAGCTACCTTATATGGCTCACTTTTTGCTGAAGGTTCTAAAACAAACCCAATGGCATCATTGCCATTTTGACAAAAGATGGTGACAATTGATAACAATTTTAAAGATATTTTAAAGTCATTTCAGAAACATGTTCAGATCAGTCATTTATTTGGAGGCCGTTTTCTCCATCAAATGAAGATGAATGTTTGGATATGGGAGCTCTTTCTCTCTTTATTCCTATCTTTAGTTTCTTATTAATGGAAAGGCCATAATCCTCTGAGAAAGCTCTAATCCTATGGGAATGGTTATGCCACAAAAAGAGAATGACATTTATAGGTAGGGTTATCATATTTCAGGTTTCCAAAAAGAGGATGGGGGGAACTAGAAAGGGGGCAGAAAAGGGGGTACAGTTGGGGTGCTGAAGTGATTGTGACTGTTTCCCCCCAGGGTGCAACCTGGAACTAGAGCCACTGAGCCCTCTGTTTCACCAGCCTGGGCTCCCTCTCACACTGTGTTGCTGTGACAAGCTGCAGACTGCTACTGAATCTGCAGTTACACAAATCTTTACACAGGCAGGGACATACTCTGCTGCAGTTACATGAATACTTCTCCTCAGCCACTCATGAATTAACAATAGAGAGGCTCCAACAAGATACTCCCCAGCCTAGAACCCCAGAGCTGTACTATCCGGCCTCTGGTCAAAAGCCTAACTAGTACAGGAGTTATTACCCAGTCCATCCCTCCCTCAAAGTAGAGAGGACAATGCACAAACCTTTATTAACTGATCTGAGATTTTTCCCTCAGCACTTCACTCAAAAATCACACAGGTTTTAGGTAAAATATAAAATAGAATTAATAACTATAGAAAGATATAATCAATTAAAATCTAAGTAATAGCAAACAGATCAAAGTATATTACCATAAGAAATAAAACAAAAACACAATCTAAGTTCTCTAAACTGGATAGGATTTGAATCAAGCAGTGTCTCAACCTGTTAGATAGTACAAACAGTCCTCCAAGCTTCCTTCTTTCCTGCCAGGGACCAGCACTTCCCCCAGTTAAGTCTTTGTCCCTCTGGTGTCACTTCCCCCTTTTATAGCTTCTTCCATGTGGAGGGAACTTTTCTTTCTTTCAAGCAAAGCCCATAGCACAGTTTGTGGAAAAATACAGGTACCAAAATGGAGTCCAGTATCACATGACCTAGTCACATGCCCTTGCATGCTTTGATATGTCATGGCAGCCATTATCCATATGTAAGGCTATGATTTTGTCATGGATACTTTTACTAAAAGTCATGGACAGGTCACGGGCAATAAACAAACAAACATACATCACGGAATCCTTGTGACCTACCCTAACTTTTACTAAAAGCATCCCTGACAAAATGGGGAGGGAGAAGGGTCCAGCACCCTGCCCTCCTCTCTGCAGTGGCTGGGAGCTGCAGGGACCCCATTGCCCAGTAGCTGAGAGAGGTCCCCCTGCTACCCTGTGTGGCTGGGAGCTGTGGGTGGGAGGTCTCCTGCCACCCCAGTGGCAGGGGACCCCTTGGCAGCAGTGAGCAGCTCAGGGGTCCCTTGCCGCTGCCGGGTGGAAGCTGCAGGGGGCTCTCCTGGCCTGTGGCCACTGAGCAGCTTCAAGGTCCTTCTGCCACCACTGGCAGCTGGGTGGGGGGAGGGCTGGGCTTCTGCAGGGTCCCCTGCTGTCAGTTGCGGGGTCTCCACTGTCATGGAGATTGCCGGAAGTCATGGATTCCATGACTTCTGTGACCTTTGTGACATAATCTTATGCTGACTGAAGTGTCTACAGGTGAGGATAAGCCTTTCCATGGTCCACTGTCTTTGTTGATGGGCCATTCGAGTTGAATACGCCATTCACAATGTGCTGGCTAAACTGGATCTAAAGCTTTTTGGGTGTTACCCAGGAGCAAGCACACTTGAAATACAGATACAGTCAATATTTATAACTCCAGATACAAAAGTGACAGATGCATACAAATAGGATAATCATATTCAGCAAATCATTACTTTTCTATTTCTATTCACATGACATATTTTGTACAAGATGCATCATAATTATGTCATAATCATGCCACTATGGTGAATATGGGGTGCAGTGTCATAGTGGTACCTGTGGCAGGGGTACTCTCTGGAGGTGGGGGACAATGTTGCTTCCTGTCACGATGGTGGGTTGGCTGGTGCAAGCCCAGGATGCAGCAACAGCCATCAGCCAGCGCCTCCCTGCAGGACCCCTGTCCCAGGGCTGGGAGCTAGGGTCTTGATGGGTGGGATCCGGCTGCTGAGGCTGCAAGGGAATGGACCAATCAGCTCTGGATGCAGAGGAGGGACCAGCTGGGAACTGGACCAATCAGGGCTCTTTCTGAACTGCAATGTCTGCTCTGCAAAAATCCCAGACATTTCCTGTTTGAAAATCCACTCAGACAGAGGATGCAGCCTCCAAAAAGAGGCAAGGTCCAGGTAACCTGGAGGTCTGGTAAACCTAGTTATAGGAAGCTCAGGTTAAAGGGAAGAGAAAATTCCTTATGATACACAAGTATGTGAAAGAGCAAAGAAGCACAAAAGCACAGACATCAGTCCACTGTAACAAGGCTATTGTATTGAGTGTAGAGATTGCTAGAATCACCTATTTGTGCAATTGAAAACTACAAGTAATTTATGCTTAAGCAGCAAGAAGTTGGTAGTGCTACTCATGAGAATTATAAACTGCAAATGTTTTGCTAGCTTGTCTAACTTCAAAGAAGTGTTGGATGTAAAAAAATACATAAATAAGTATAGCTATTTCCCCCCTTACTGCTTAATTTGATCACTTAAAATAAGACACCTGATTCTCCTCTCCAAATTGTGAAAATCGGGAATAATCCCACAGAAAGGAATGGGGTTACAATGGTGTTAAAGTTAAAATTAATGTAAATGAGAAGAGAATCAGACCCAGAATGTTTGTAATGTGCCTCTGCTCCCCCCACAATCAGCTCTGATTTGATTGAGTGTGTAAACTTTAAATTTAGTACATGTAAAGCAATTAAGAAGTTGGGAGGTTGAAAGTAAGGAAATAAAACTGTATTTAATATATTCTAAATATCTAGTATACAAGAGTCAACATGGATTATTGGATAGGGCACTTGATTGGGAGGAGATATGGGTGCTGGGCTGGCTTTGCAACTTCTGGCCAATGAGTGGTGGTGGTGGTGGTGGTGGGCGGGGGGGGGGGGGAAGGGGGTTGAGACAGGGCTCCTCCCACTCAGTGTTTCTCTCTGTCCCTTTGCTCACAGCAGGGAATATTAGGTGGTAAGTCCCTGCTCTCCCCTCTGTGAATGGATTTACTATCTGAGCAGGGACAAAATACTCCCCAGTACTTACTGGTGTGGCCAAGGAAGGGCTGTGACCATCTACCCTTGCTTTCACTGAGTACCATGGGGCTACACACCTTGTATCAGAGGACAGATTTTAACCTTTTGTGGTTGCTTGATTTTTTTTTTTAAATAAATATCTTGAAGAAAAAGTTCTTGCCTGAAAGTACTTCTCTGGAAACCCCTTGACAAGCTCATGAGGACTATTATATTTCATGACAGTACAGCCTTGCCTATCTGAGCGCACACTGCTCTGGGCAGGTATTCTTGATATCGTGAGGAATGTATTTTAGCTATGTCTACTCTAACATTTAAAACATCACCAGTGCATCTGCACCTAATGCTGAGAACAGAGGCAGGATGTGCTAATATAGACAAATCTTTGTTGTGTTCGATTTTAGGCTGCAGCCATAGTCTTACTTTTACAGATGGCGTAAAAGTACTAGCTATAGCAGTGGTTGTGCACCCCTTCTTTGTTGCTGTAGTAGTTTACGCCCCCTCACCGGGGCACCCAGCCAGCAGCCACTGCTCTCCAGGTGCCAAGCTCTGAAGGCAGAGCAGAGAGCAGTGGCAGCTGGCCTGCCACCCAGCTCTGAAGGCAGTATCGCCAGCAGCAGCAGCAGAGGAGTAAGGGTGGCAATGCACCATACTATGGTACCCTTGCTTCTGCATCATTGCTGTGAATAGCGCTGCATTCAGAGCTGAGCACCCGGCTAGAAGCCTCAGCTCTCCGACCGCCCAGCTCTGAATGTGCGCAATAAGTTTTGTTTTTTCCTCCATCGTCTCATGCCCCCCGGAATACAGTTCATGCATCTCCAATTTGTGAGCCTCTGAGCTACAGAATGCATGTATATGAGTTTTGCCAGCATAAGAAGTTCAGCTTTAGGCATGCATGAATTATCAATGTGCACATCTTCATCGTTCCCCAAAATCACCATTCTAGGATGATTTTCTATAACTGTAAGGAGATGTGAAACTAAAAGCCTTTTTTCTATACTAGCTACTTGGAAGCAAGGAATTTCCTTTTTTGTGGGAATGTATCATCCTTAAGCCAACCTAATGGAAAGTTCCATGAGGAGAAAAAGGGTCACAATGGGACACTTGCCAGGCAATGGCTCATGGCCTTGTAAGACAAAGGCGCCCCCTGGTGGTCTAGGGATTATATAAGATAAGGTAAACAAATAAATCATGGCCTTATGTAAGGAACAGTTGAACCAATCGGTGTGGTGCTATACATGTGATAAACACATGATTCTCCTTCTTGTCCAATCCTTAGATGTGTGATTATAGCCTAATTGTGTTATGTAATGTTAAGAAAAACTATAAAAGAAAGCTTGTAATAAACGGAATTGAATTCAGCTTGCAACCACAGTGGTCGTGTGCTTTATCCGCTCCGCATGGGACCCCACACTTTTTTATGGTTTAGGTGAGCCACTGAATGACATATTATCAAGCAGATGTAGAGAGTGCTAGAGTGCCCATTTATAAGTGCATACAATACCAGAAGTTATTCTGCTTGTTACACAGGAATTCACTGAAACTGATTGCAAACAGTCTGGTTTACAATACATCTCTGTAGAGAACTTTTTTGACTGGCTAACAAACAAATATTCAGCATATTTCCTTTACATCACTAGATCACATTTTGGGGATTTTTTTTAACCTTGATTTGGATTATATTGTGTTATACACAAATTTTTAATTCATATAGTGCTCGAGCCTTCAAATTCTCCATGTGTGACCTTCCTATCGACTTTAGCAGGAGTTCCATGAGTAATGGCTTTCAAACTGCATGTATGCAGACCTCATGTAACTAATCTAGAAATCTTTTTAGTTTTCTCCTACTCAGAGAAAACACAAATAGTAATCTAATGAAATTATGAAATCATTGAGTATTATCTATGTATAAAATTGTTGAGTTGAGAAACAGACAAATACTACAGCTGGTACAAAAAGAAAAATACAAGGATAAGAGAAAATTTAAACCAAAGCAGAGAGAGAAAATAAAAAAAATATATATCAATTGCATCAGTCTTAATAAAGAGTATTGAATTGTATGTAGGTAAACTGTGACAGTGTACGCTTTTGTCATTCAGTATTAGGATAAAAATGATCAATAAGGCAAAAATACATGATTATTTGTCAAATAACTTTACAAACATTTTCCTGGTAATTTGATTGTTAAGACAATCTTTCAAAGTCTTATGTGGTCCCTAAAACCTGATCTAGTGACTTCACTGGCTACTGGATTGAGCCAGACACCACTGAAACGTTATAGGTGGAGTCAATAGTCAAAAGCTGTGCCAATGAGACCTCCAGATCAGCAGTCTGAATCCAGCCCAGAGGAGTAGCAGCTGAAAGGGACTAATGCCAGATTGGGGGATTATGTGCTGTGGCAAAGTACCTTCTTCTTCTCAGCAGGCTCAGTCCTTTTTAGCCTTGGAGACACAGGCTTGGGCAAGGCAAATCCTTACAGGTAGCACAGAGTCCAGCTATTCCTTTCCTCAGTCAGTCCCTTACACTTGTTTTCCTTCCCTTCTGGGGAGGGACTGCAACCTTCCTTCATGGAAGGGCTCAGTGTCTTGCTGCACCCAGCCTACTGGCAGCTTCTCTCACACGAGCCAGCTGAACCTAATTAGTTCCCTAGGAAACCCTTTTCCAGCTGAACCATATTTCCCCATGGTTATCTCCTCTCAGTGGATAGGGAGAGTCCTTTTAACCCCTGGGACTAATTACTACCCCTTCCTTCCCCCCTGTAGCTGTTTGTCCTGGGGTTACCACAGTGCATTATTATAAATCAGTACAGCTCCATTGACTTCAATGGATGGGACCTATATGATGTACATCAGCCAAGGCTCTGGGCCATACATTTGCATTGACAGAGCAACAAAAAGAAGCCCCCAAATGCCTATTGATATCAGATATTAAACTAATCTTTTTTCCCTAAAAAATTATATCAAAACAGAATAGATGTGCCATTTGCATTAAATATACAGAAACTATACACTCACTATACCAGGAATTCTTCATTGGGCTGCGACCCCTTTCTGACAACAAAGTTACTACATGACCCTGGAGGGGAAGAGGGGGCGAGGAGCCTGAGCCCCACTACCCCAAGTAGGGGGAGAGGGAGCCACCGCCTGAGCCCCGCAGCCCTGGGTGGGGGTGGAGCTCCGGGTTCAGCTTTAGCCCCAAGTGCCAGCAAGTCTAATGCTGGCCCTGGCAACCTAATTAAAAGGGGTTGCAACCCACAGTTTGAGAACTGCTGCACTATACAATTCTTTGAAAATAGCTTGATTTGTATTCAAACTTTGAATAATCAGTCATACATCTAAAAGAGCTGCCATTCCTGCCAAACATTCAGTTTTTGATCAGATATTCTGATTACAACATTTTGTACATTCACTTATCTATGCAGTCTTTACACTGGGTAGGGTGGGCTAGATGACTCATCTGATCAGACACAATTCTTAAAGTCTTCTTTCATCTACCCCGACTCCATTCCCTAAATGGTATTTCTAATGGTTTAGCAATGTAGAAGAACCAGATCTCTGAGATTTGTTTTCTAGAGTCTACCATTATTGTTTTTTTGTTTATTTCTATTACCATAGACCAGGGCCCCATTGTGCTAGGTGCTGTACAAACACAGAACAAACTACAAGCAGGTTGTTTATTCCCATATGCCATCTAGGCAATTTAGCCATATAAATGCTAAATTATTTGAAAAGAGGTTAGCTCTTCAAAAGAATGAAAAACAATATTTGTTTCACTTTATAGAGATTTGATTTTCATTTTTAGTCTATAGGTATGATATACAGTACAAGATAAATCTCATTTTGCAAACTTTTTCAGGGGGTGGGTGAACTTTGATATTCTTCATCAAAGTTACTGTAAAAATGAAAAAAAAAGGATGAGATAAAATCCCACAAAAGGCTTAGGAATTAAAAAGTACACTTGCAAATGAACCACACTTTCTCACTGTAATCTAATTTTCAATTTTGGAGACTTGATGTAAAACAGGATTTGCTACAGTGCTGCTACATACAGTATTTGGACTGATTGATCAGATAACTACAGCAGCAGATTATTAACCAGGATGACTGAATTTTGGCTTTTGCCTTGATTTGGCATTATGTAAATGTGTTTTGCAATTTTAGGGAAAGACTTCCAAGAAGTCTAGTGATAATTTGGAATTTCTCTGATGCAGAATATAGACCATTATACCTTATTATCTTGTCTTCAGAATCAAAGGTACTCTCCACACTGGATTTTTGATAGTTCTGAGAACCATGATCATTATGTGTGTATGTGTATATATACACAAACCCACACAGAATAAAGGGGTGGACTCACACTTGGCACCTCCTTGTGGCCAGACATGGGGTAGCTCTTTCCCCACAGGGTGTCTGCTGCTGACAACTACTTCACCTCTGCAATGACCTGCCTCTTCCTGTGACTTGGCCCTTCAGCCAGATCACTTAAAAATCTCTCCCTTTCTGGGCTAGTCCATTAACAAAAAACAAGAGGAATTAGTGCAAATAAACTGTGTTCATAGGCAACAGAGGGGAATGGTTTCCCCCTCAGGATGTGTCAGACTCTGGCCCTCCCTTCTCTCAGGGAGGGGCCTTTAGACAGTGGTCACTGGGGAAGCTGTTGCCTTTTCCTCAGGAGCTGAAGGTCTCCTCTCTTCTTTGGGCTGCCAACAAGTGAGCTGTTCTGCTTCCCTTTTAAACTCCTCCTCCAACCTGTGCATGTCTTGCAGGTGTGGTGAGGTGGAGCTGCCTGAGCCCAGAGTAGCTCCTTAACCCCTTGTTGTCCAGTGTGGGATTTGTATGTCCATCATAATTCTCTCTCTCTCTCTCTCTCTCTCTCTCTCTGAGAGAGAGTCAAGTACAGAAACATCCCTGCTTAGGTGGCAGATATGGAGGCAATGAATTCAATTCAACACAGGGTAGCACTAGCATCTGCAATCTGGAACAATTTATATCATGCCCTACTGTATTCAATTGAGATTGCACAGGGAATTTACATGGGCAGAATATAATTATGCAAAGCTGAATTTGACCAGAACACCTGTCTTAGACACCATAGTCTTTAAAAAAAGAAATTTTAATAAGGGGTCAGGACCTTGGTTTTACAATACACTCTTGATACCATATAGTTTTTCATGGCTTCAGCAAGCCATCATTGGCTTTAAAATTAGTATTCAGTAACATTTTGTAGTAAAATATTCATCTTCAAAAAGCCATTATTTCAGAAGACAGAGAATCAGCAGACAATCACCCCTTTCACTTAATTTACAGAAACATGAGAAGAATATAGTAAAAATATATCATAATGAGTACAGATATAGTCAAGAGAATCATATAATAGCTTAGTTCTACTAGAAAAACAACACAAAAGATAAATGTTCTCTTCTCAGCTGGATGGGACATTTCTAGGTAACAATATTATGGAGTTCTTTAATTTAAAAATTAAATTTTGGATGACTAATATTGTCAAAAAGATAAATAATCTGGTTCAATAAAAATATAGATTAGAAAATTATACTTAAGGGTTTCACCCAGTAGTTGTACATCATTGTCAAATATGGAAGGAGTACAACAATTAAAGGTACACAATTCTGCTCCGGAGCAATGCAGTAGTGATTAAACTAGTGCCGAGTTCCAGGTATAAGAGGAAGGCCTTCTCTCTCCCCCGCCACCTGACCCCAAGAATATATGGTAAATGGGCTATTTTCTACTCTGTTGAAGTAATTTAAGACACTGCTGTGATGTTGATCTGGTTGGATTCCTATCCTCTATATTCTGGGTCATTTCCTTTCCCCTTCAAATACCCTTTTTTTTTCTTCACAGGGCAGAAGAATAGACTTCACATCCTCTACCTTGTGGTCAGCACTGTATGCCTGCAAAGCACTTGAACACATGCTTAAGTGTTTTACTGAATAGTGGTGGATTAAGCACATATATGACTAACACCACCACAACCACCTCCATCTAACGGTACATCTCCACTTATGGCAGGATGTAGAGTACAGACACTGCTTGCCCTGGTATCATGGGTATAAATAGCATTGTTGATAGTGAGGCACGGCTTAGGTGAGGAGAATGCCATACATGTCTGACCCCTAGGATATATACCCTACATAGTTCTCTACACACTCAAGCATTGCCTCACACATCTACATCTACACACTGCTCTAAGTGTGGAGGTGAACTTAGGTACCACTACCACAGTATCTGAATACCTCCCAATATTTAAGGTATTTATCACAATACCACCGTGAGATGGGGAAGTGAGACTAACGCCCATTGAAATCAATGGCAGGCACTTAAATACAGTTGAGGAACTGTAACCTTATGTAAGGACATACAGGAAGCCTGTGGCAGAGCAGGGCCTTGAACTGTTATCCCCCAAGGCCTAAGCCAGTGACCTAGTCACTAGACCATCCTTCCTTTCAAGTCAATTTTGCTCTTTTGGCCCCTTTCTCTTGTTGTGTTTGCTCATCGTAGCCTGACGGTAACAACTCACTGTCCATGCCCCTTGACCAAGACTAGGAAGTTGCTGTAGGAGCCAGAAACTCATCTTCCTTAGAGGTTCTGTATTCTCTTTTCTTTGGGGACATCAGTGTGAAATTACTCACACAACAGTAATCTTAACAGGAACAAGTTTAAGACAAGCAGAGAGAAATTGGAATTAAAATGAAATCAATGATTGGCTTAACATCCCAGATTTACACTTTTCCTAAAATAACCTGCACAAGGCATTCTCAGCTTATTTACAGAGAAAAAAACGAGAAGATAGAATAGTTCACAACTCATGAAAGCAATCTGCTTTCTGACCCCCTTCTGGCCAGAATATCAGTAAGACTGGTGTTCCCGTAAGCAAGATTTTTCTTTTGTCACGGACTATGAATTATTGACAGAAGCTCAAACCTTCCAACACAACATTCTTAAGTACATTGCTGACTTGGGGTTTGTAACACTATTCCAAAAGTGAGTCTGAACGGGCCACTGGGCGCAGAGGAGGCCGTACCATCCCCTGAGACAAAAGAGAACCAAATTCTGTGCTGATCTGCTCCCTGTCTAACATCATTAACCTTGGTGTGACTGGACAGAGTGAGAGTCAGTAGAAGCTGGCTCCAGAAGTGTTGCCCTCATGATCATCTTGAGTACATAGCCATTTTTGAACCTATGTCTGCGGCACAGAGTATCTGAGTTACAATTTGCTTCCCTGTCTGCTCCTGGGACAGTGCAACAAAGATAAATGGTTTATCGCAAGATAGGGCTATAGTGCCTGTAGTTGGCTGCATTTCAGAAAGATACCCACCTTTTTCCTTATTGGCACCACATTTTAAATTTTTCATAATATGAATCCAAGCAGAAACTAATGGCATTTTGAACTTATTTTAAAGTTTAACTTCAAGTGACCTGGCTGCTGGTGAGTTAGCAGCAGAGAGAGGTCTGAAAAAAACCCAGTTTTTGTGAATACAGTTCTAGATATCAGGTTATGTGTGAATTTCTAATGAGAATATGTTCCAGTTAAAGTGACACGGTGTGGGCTTCTTTTGGAATCTGCTGCTGCAGATTTCCATGACGAATGGCATTCTAGGATCTGTGGGTTCTGAAGAGATTGGCTGTCTGGCTGTTGATTCAAACAGTGAGATCTCCATCCCTGCAGTCTGTCTCTGGTTTGTACCTTTTGAAACACCCGCCTTCACTCTCCCACTTATATCTGAACACAATTAGTACAATATGGCCACTGATGCTGCAGGCTTTAGAGCGCTTCCATGCTTGTGAAGCCTGGGGTGTGCAGTATTCATATTCTGGTAGAAAGAAATTAATTTAAAACAGATAAAGAAAATACCAGGAAAGGTTCATTAAGACTGTATCCCTACTATAAATTTTTAACATAGTGCCTTGGCTCATGCTTCATAATGGTAGGATATTAATACAGATTAATAATTCAACATTTTTCTCAGAAAATCAGATTATTTACCAGTCAGGTTTTCAGGCTGCTTATTTAGTTAGTTTTTATTGGCAAACTCCTTTTCCTACCCTCATTCTAACAGAGAATAAACAAATACAGTTTTATTGTTTCCCTCCTTGTCCTGTCACCTATCAAGCTACTGTTCTACAGATAGGTGGGCACATGTTCCCCTCCCAGTGACTAACCAGCAGGAGGGTAAAATATGCTCTGCAAAACTCAGCCGGTTTGAACTTCCATTGGATAAATTACTCTTGCTTCTCTAGCTGGAGGAACCATGGTACACATGGTGACAGGAGTATGATCTGTGAAGGGGAGAACGCACAGGCTGTGAATATTTGGCCATCCCTACAGATTAGCTTCTCCTGTCTGGTTTTTCTCCCCTCACAAATGGGGCAGAAGACACAGAAGGAAAATAGGGTGTGTAGCAGCATGGTAACTTTTGGACATACATCCAATTGGAAATCCACCTGGTATGGGGGTCTGGGGAGGAAGCATATTACCCAGGGGTGGCTGCTTACTGGTTCTGCCTCATGCCAATCTCACGTGCAGCCCAAAGCCGTGCAGTCCTGACTACATAGCTGTCATGTGAAATGTCTCCGGTTGCTCCTGTGGCCAGAGAGGTCACGATATGGAGGCCCTGCTCCCCCTTCGCTCATGTTTCCAGGATATTTTCCCACAGTTTGCTGTCTACCACACTGCCTGGCATTGAGGCCCACATGGCCCTGGGTCTGCAATATATCCTGTCCAGGCAGGCTGCCTCTGAATTTACAGTGACTATTAACTCTGGGCAGTCCTGTATTTATAGTGGCAGTGATATTGATGGATTTTCTATCTGGGGGATATTCTCCACCAATTTATCAGACTTTAAGGTGCAGTAGGTGAAGTGCTGAACATACACTTCTTTATATGGTCTATGCAATGAAAAACAAAACATTTTCTATGAGCAATCACCCATTCCAGGGGCCTATTGTCACAGCCAAGTCGGGTCAGCCAGACCTAGTATTTAGAACCAGACTCTACAATCACGAGACAGGAGTCAAGAGTCAGCTGGTTCAGGATACTAGGAGGTCAGAAGCCAGAGGCAAACTGGAGGTCAGGTACCACGTCAGATACCAGGAGTCAAGCTGAGTCAGGATGCCAGGAAATCAAGCTATGTGAGCAGGAAGCACACAGTCCAAAGTAAGGTGGAACCCAGATGTTCAGCTTCCTGTTCTGGCTGAAGTAGGGCCTGTAGGTCAGTCACCTGCCCTGGGACTCCACCAATTAGGCATCAGGGTAGAGCCAGGCACTGGGGCTAGCCTTCATGGGTTGGAGGTAAGCTATTGTCAGCAGGCTGCTGGATGGAGGGATGGTGTACAACTACCTCCAGGAACATTGTGGGACGGGTTCGTGACTCATGGGTGATGATATCTACGGCCATAATGAGATAGATACTCTTCTCTATTACTACTAGCACCTGGCTCACAGCTGTGTGCCTCACAATACACCTGAGGTGTTGCATAGTACACACCCCATCATGCATTATTCATGTCATATAAAAACTAAGCTCAGAATTTCCATGCAAAAAGGCTTTATGAATAAAAAATGATTTCAGGCTCCATTATAGCTTGTGCATTATTAATAATGTTAGAAAATGCCGCTGAGCAAGTCTGAACTGTATCGAGTGCAAAAGAAAAAAGCATGGGTAAGTAGAGTTTTCAGAAAAAAGCCTAAATACCTGATTTAACAGACACTTAGTTGGATGTAAAAGCTGGACTTAACAGACATATCTTTCCCCCCTAGATAGGCCTCATTGTTCTAAAGCATATGAGCACTGAGGAAATGTTATTCAATGTCCAATTTCAACATAGTGTTGAAAACGTGGGTGTGATGGACTGACAGCTGGTTGGGGGGAGGTTATGTGGAAATCAGAAACCCTGACAAAAGCCTTGAGTTCCATTGCGAGCCACTGCAGTCAATAAAGGGCAAGAAGCCTGCCATGAAGCTATGGGGGGGGTCTTTTACCACAAAGAAAATGTTATCACAGGTCATTCTTCAGTTAAATGGAATTAAAGGCCAATGGACAGGCAGTGGGAAATGAAAATACATTAATACAGTGCAGAGGGAAGGCAGAAAATGTGTTTCATGAAGAAACTGTTGTGAATACAGTACCTTTAACACAGACCCAGGCAACAGCTCTCTGAAATGGCTTCAGAATCTAGGTTTTCTTCTTTAAAGTTTAATAGATAGACTATTAATAGACAGGCAAAGAATATTTTAAAGTACAGCCCCATAGTGCAAACTCTTTCACAGTTTCTGTCAAGTCACATAGACTTCTGCTAATTTGTTCTTCCAGTGCATTTGGAAACATATGGGGCCACAATCCCCTCTTGCTCACACTCATCCAGCCCCACAGATGTCAGCAGAGTCACTCTTGAACATCTGAGAATAGAATTTGGTGTGTGGACTATTGATCCTTTGAATCTTTGCCTGGTAGAGGTATACAAAAAGCACTTTTAATGTAAGATGAGTTCATCATGGCTTTTGCTGATGTAGCTAGGACAGCACCTTTTTAGTTTACCTTATTCCTAGAGACCAAGAGGGTTCTGAGCCTCAACTGTGAAAATGGGCAAGATGCACATAGAAGATGCCATGATTTCAAAATTAGGTTGTGCAATTGTACACATACATTTGTGGGCGCCTAATGTATATTTAAAGGGAGAGGTAGTCCCCAGGGGCAGATGTACGGGTCAGCACAAGGTCAGCAAACATGCAGTATGGGGTCCAACGGTCACATCGCCTTAGGCTTTTTAAAACATAATAAGTGTAAAAAACCCCACACCATACAACAAAAATCACAGGCCTAAACAAACGTGGAGTCTCACCCAAATTGCATTGGCGTGCGTATTTCCCATTATTGGAACCTCGCACCACGATTACACTTTTCCTTGGCAAATTGTTCTGTGAAGCTTTCCAGCTCCAAACTTGCTATCTCTTCTCTCCCAACTGCACGAGACCAGGGTCACTTGGCCATGTCTATGATTAAGTTGAACACATATAGTCTTAATGTGCTCATTCAGTGTTCACCACTAGCCACTCCAAATGGTATGGTGAGAAAGAGTTGACACAACATTTCCATTTCTGGTAAAACTTCATCAAGAGAACTTGATACTATGAAATTCAAGTAGCTCTGGACATAGGTGACAAACCTCTGTGTCTTTTGTAAAATAATACATCTTGAAAGACAATCTTGTGAACCAAGTCTACAGAAAAATATAAGTATTTGACCATATTAACAAAGCAAAGCAAAATGGCCATTTGCTCAACAAGGCTAATATCCATGGTTACATCTGCAATGACAGTAAAAGCTTAGCTTCTTTGCAGCTATTAAATATGTAGCTCCGGGTGTCTATTTAGAATATACATATAAATTAATCAGTAATTGTCTTGCTTAAGTATTGGATTCTCATGGTGTCACTGATATGTTGGGCAAAAGTTGTATTGTGTCTGAGCATTATGTAATGATGCTCAAGTAAATATGATAGTTGTTGTTCTCCAACACTTTACAGGTGGTTGTGGAAAGGGAGATCTAAACTAGTTAAAGTTTTGACCGTGTCTAAAATGTTTACTTCTTGATGTTTCTGAATATTTTCAGATGCTTGTTTTTCAAAACATGCATTGATGCTATGACCGTTAGTGAACTGTAGTGCTTCCACATTGACTGCAAATGTTGTTTGCTCCTCCCATGAGCGGGCAACGACTTTAGCTTACTCTTCCAATCACTGAAACCTGTTACCTATGTTGATTTTCGGGATTTTATATCTCCAAACAACCAACAAATGTGACACAATGAATAATATGAAAGATATGAATATGCTAGCCACTTGACATGCAAATCTTTAGTGCATTTTTCATTCTTTAAAATGAAGATGAAAAATAGCGGTTTACAGGAACAAAAAAGGAACTGTCCATTTGGCATATCACTCTCAATGGGCTGGCAAGGACCAATCTGTACAAGCATCCACAGTGGGTCAGGTGATAAAACTGAATCTTGAAAGTGACTTTTATCAGATGGGAATATCAAACGTATTTCAGCAGAAAGACTGCTTTGACCAGCTTTATTGTTGACCTGCTCATCTACATGGCCTTGGTTTTGTTCCTTTCAAGTTCATCTACAGTGTATTTGTTTTTTTTTGGTTTTAAGATCATCTATTGGATCTTTGCAGTGCTTACTTTGTTATGAAAGAGGTGCCAGGGCTCAAGCAATTTTTTTTACTTTCATAATTGATGCGGCAAGCCCAGAGGTGCCGGGACTATGAACTGACAAGCCTGAGGTGCCAGGGCTCAGTCCTGGTAAGTCCTGGGACAAATCAAGCAGTGGATCTTTGGCTTTGTTGGTTAACATAAGAACGGCTCTACTGGGTCAGACCAATGGTCCATCTAGCTCAGTATACTGTCTTTTGACAGTGGCCAATGCCAGGTGCTTCAGAGAGAATGAACAGAACAGATAATCATCAAGTGATCCATTCCCTGTCTCCACTGAGCTGCAGAGCCCTGTAGATGAGCTACCCTGTTCGTAACTCATCTCACAAGGTCTACAGTTGTGCTTGTTTCAAGCAAAATGTCTGTGGAAATATCAGCTACTACTATAGGTGCAACTTTAGTGGTACTGCATAAATTGTTTTCCTAACTTAAACCTTGACACAATGACAGATTCATTGAGGAGCAGTACTTGACTTTCTGTTTCAGACTGCAGGGGTTGATCAGGAAGTTTACAAAACGATAATTTCTGACAGAAGATCTTTGGAGGCAGTTTATAATAACAAAATCTCTTCCTTTTTTCTTTTCTAAAACTAGACTTGTAGTTGTATTTATGGTCTTCATTTTCAGATATGTTCAGGTCTGAGAATAACTAAGTTGGAAGTATAGGCCTAAATAAAGTATATTTTTGTGCTGCTTAATTTATCCTTCAGTTGTGGGATAAAATAAAATGTTGATTTTCTGTGCAGAATCTACCAAATTCTACTAGCAGAATTAGAGTTGGGCTGGCTGGGGAGAATGCCGTGGGGCTGGGGAGAGGCCGGGGCAGGCACACATATTCCTTTCAGTGTCCCACAGCCAGAGGAGGATATGGAGGCTATAGAAACAAACTACATTTCCCAACATCAGCCCCGGAGTACTGGAGCATGTTCAGAGGCTGCAACCCCTGCAGGATAGGGCAGGAAACTCCTACTACTACCCACCACTGCTGGGAATGATCAAATGCAGTGCGATTTTGCCAGGGTCTTGTAGGACAAGTGGGTGTGGGTCTCCTAGTACCCCTTTAAAAATGGGGGCTGATGGCCAGGGCGGTGAGACACATGCAATCCATGCAATTGCATCAACCCTGAGGCAGCAAGGGGGACCCTTGTCATGGTGACTGACTCAGTTACCTGGGAGGGGAAGGCCCCAGATTCAAGTGGGGAGAGATGCCAGTGGCAAAGGAATAGCTGGTGCAGCTGCTCAGGAGCCCGTGCACTTGAAGGGACCCTTCAGGTTTAGGTCTGCTTGGCCGCACAACATATGCCCAGCACAGGCTGCTGCCATTGTCTGCAGCCTGCTGGAACCACTAGGAAGAGCAAACCGCTGGTCCCCACTGCCCACATGTGAATTTGCCTGGGGATGGGGCCTCCAACATGGTGACTCTGCCATCAATTCTGATTAGCAGGACCACCAATGGCAGAGACTCCATTATGGTCAGAGGCTCATTCTCCCATCCCACTGCCCAGGCAAACTAAAATAAGGGCAGCAGGAACCTTTATGCTGCTCTTCCTAGAATCTCTGGCTCCTACAACAACAGTTCTGGCTTTGGCAGGAGCAGTGGAGCAGCAGCACTGGTGCAGAGCCCAGGCCAGAGGGAGCAAATGGCATGCATGGAGCTGGATGGTGGGTGGTGAGCAGAGCAGGGGTGCAGAGGCAGGTGCAAATGTGGAAGTGGGCAAAGTGAAAGTTTATTTAAATGTGGGACATGTGATGGCATGTGGGAGCCCACAATGAAACCCTTTTTGTTACTCTGCCACTGGCAGATGGGAGAGGGAGGCAGGGGAGTCCAGACCACTTGGGGCCTGGTCAGTATATGCTGACTTTGCTGACTGTTAAATCTGCCACAAGTGGGCCCCTAAATGTTTGCAAACACTTGATTTGTGCATGCACATTAGGTGCATGAAATATAAATGTACAGTTGCACCCATCTATCTTTGAAAATCTGGCTCATGCAATACAGCCAAATAATAATGATGTTTTGTACTACAATAGCATGTGCAGCCCCCTGCAGAGATCAGGGCCTCATTGTTCTAGGCCCTGTACTAATATGCAATAAAATATGGTCCCTGCCCCAAAGAGTTCACACTATAAATAGCGGGAGGGGAAGCCACTACAAGTGGTACCAAGGGACACTCCCTTGATATGCCCATTCAAAGTTTATCTCCACTCCCACATGCCAAGATGAGACTTCCTTCCCCATCCAGTCCCTGTCACCCATTATGAGGTTCCTACATCAGTGCCGATTCTCCAGGTTCAGCATAAACTTGCTTTTCAAGTCAAATGCAGTTCGTCTTTAGGCACTTGTGAACTTTGGTCTGCCTTGTGACTCCTTTGGTTTTCCCTCGGTCTGCGTCTGGCCCCCAGAATCCTCACATTTCTATGACTCTACCAGCATGCATCTCTCATGTACTGGCACCAGCTCCACTGTTACAGTGCTTAATGGTCAGCAAGCTACCAAAGAGGAAGAACATCAAGTTTGTCCAAGGAGGGTGTGGTGAAGTGGCTGCACGTACCTGTCTATGCAGTGCAATACTCAGCACTCATGTGTGGGCCACGAGGCCTTGTGGATGTGCCTGCATCTTGTTGCAGACTACATCCCTAAATGCCCTTTCCCCTGGAGCTAAGGCTGGGGGCTGTTTTCCTCCACTCAGAATGACTACTGCAGGCAGAGAGATTATCTTTTCTTGATATTTATGAAGCTGATGTAAAAACAGATGGATACTCACTATAGCAACTTAATAACACACCAGGAGAGAGTCATTCAAAAACATTCCATGATCAAGACCCTGACCCTTATAGTCCTCACTTTCAATCGCCTCAGCGATTTTTTTCTTCTGGTGCAATCAGGCAAATTCGTTGTGGGCCTATAAAGCTAAGTGGACTGTCCCAAGCCACTAAGAAATGTCTGCATTTGTGCATGTGAAAATTTAAGGACGATCATGTATCCTGATTTATTGTATTTTGCTAAATGGCATCACATACATCCTGTCTTGCATTTCAAGCTTAATATATTCAGATAATTACATGTTGTGATGCGACCTTTAAAAAAAGGTATTGATGTCAGTTTTTTCCAATTAACTTGTTCATCTGTGTTTGTTTGGTGAATTGCACCATGCATGTTGTATACTAGCCTTCTGTACTGTCAACATTATCTTGTTCTGCAGCTCCCTATATGATATCGATCATTACAATAACTATTGGAAGATGGGAATAAAAAGAATTTGAAATTTTAAAAAATATAACAACTGTGAAGAACTTTTGAATGAGGAAAAATATCTCAAAGAATAAAGCCTGCTCTAGTGTCGGAGGCTGTGGCCATCCCTCCCTATCAGTCTCAGAGGGAGGCCACACCCCCTCGCTCTTGGGCCCCTTCAAGATAATGATTGCTGTGGGGGAGGGGGAACTAGCAGTCTCTAAGGCCCTGGCTTTCTAGGCAGAGCCAAGCAGTCTGTAGTCTAGAGCTCTGACCCCAGGCAGGGCGGAACACCAGATGGCATAAGGGCTCAGGCCCCCAGGCAGGGTGGAGCACCAAACAGTCTAGCCTGGCATTCTGACTCAGGAAGATGACAGACAAATGCAGGCCTCTTAGCCTAAGGTGTGGAGGCTGCCACCCCAGGGAGGTGGAGGTTGGTGACAGGGGGACCCAGGTCCACCCTACTCCACTGGGTCCCAGCCCAGGGCCCTAACAGTGGCCACTGGGTCAGCGGGGATCCGGCCAAAACCCACTGGCCATGATTCTGACCACACAACCGGACTATAGTCTGGTCTCACTACTTCCTATGACCCCCTCGCTCTGTACCTGTGTCCCATGGGTATCTTCCGGCTCCCCAGGGTACACTGCTAGCAGCAGACCCAGAAGCCCCTCGGCATTCTCGTCGACTGGCATCTCCAGCAGTCCCTCTGGGTCCTCAGTGCTGCAGAGGTCCCCTTTGGTTTCAAGCCCCAGGAAAAGGCTGGAGGCACGTCTCGTTCGGCAGCTCCAGACCAAGTGAGCTGCAGGATCTACCTTTTATACTTCCTGTCATGCCCCTCTGCTTCTGGTGGGGTGGGGGTGGCTGTTCCATCTCTGCCCACCAGAGGGTGAGTGGTGGTTCCTCTCTGTCAGTCACCGAGGGAGGCCACACCCCCACGCTACATCTAGCTATAGAGAAAATATAAGGTTTCCTGTTTTCTAGAGCATAAGACAGCAAAAGACTGCTTTAAGCCTATAGCAATAGGGCAGTGCTCCTAAAGATTTAGGGCATTAGTTTAAAATCAAGATAGAATGAGAAAATAGGGTCACTGGATCCTCCTTCCAATCCCGATCTGTGTGTTTCTCCTTCCCTACCACAGGAGATATTGTGTTCCCTCCTCAGGGACAGATAATAAAGTTATTTGGGGCCATAACAGCTTTGTTGATCCTGTCTGAAGTGACAGACTAAGGGTCTGAACAAGTCTATAATACTGCATTACTGTGAACAACAAGAAAATCTTTTTCAAGGTCTAGTGATGTAGTTAGGATGCTTATATTCAAGTCATTTGAATATGTAGTTTCCAAACCATTTGCCCTGGAAATCTTGAGGGTTCATATTCTCTCATGATTTCCAGCATTTCCTGAGAATTGGCTGGGGTAGAAATAGTTCAGGAACAGGCTGTAGGATATTTCAGATAATAACTAGTGAAGGTCCTTAACACTTATGTAGTGTTTCCACCCGCAGGCCTCACACACTTTACAAAGGAGGATAAGCGTTTAAATTGTAGAGTGAGAAACTAAGGCACTGAGTGCTCCAGGGACTTATCTGCAGTAACAAAGCAAGAAGTTGTTGGCAAAGCAAAGAATAGAATGATGGACTCCCAGTCAGATGACCAGACCACTGGACATTACTGTCTTCCTTCTCGTCCCACTTTTGATCTTGGCTGAAACTAAAAATCTCTGGGGATTGAGGGGAGAGAAGGAGGGCGGGCACATAAAAACAAAATAAAAAATTATCCAAAGCGCTCCTTATTTAAAAATCTCCATATTCACGAGTGCTGTTTGGACTAGGGCTCTGTACTCACAAATCAGGCCAACAATGAATGCAAGATGAGCCCCTTGCAACAAACAGCAAACTCTTCCCCACTCAGCTGCTGTCTGAATGAAAGGAGAAATTCTAACTTGTTATTTTAGTGACTGGCAGAGGAGTACAAAATCCTTTCAGGTTGGCTCTGAACAATACCATAGCTTTAATATTCCTAGGTAAGTGGCTAGGGTGCAAGAATCCCCCCCCCCGCCCCATGGAAGGAATGGGTACAATCTTGTTCCTTTTTGCTGCCTTTCCCCATAGAAGCTAGCTAAAGTGAGATGGGCCATGACAGAGCTTGGCGGGAACACACACTGCCTTCCTTGGAACGTTGGCAGAGCGTGGCCCTGCAGTGTGTACTCACCAGACGCCTCCAAGAGCAATTCTGTTTGAGGCAGCCACAATATCTCCTGGGGATACCTGCTACAGAGAGGCCCTCTCATGCCTCCTCATACCTGGGCTGTAACATAAAAGCAACAATCTGGCCCTATACACTTAAGACAAAACGGAATGAAAAACAGAGTGAAAAAAGATGAATGTTTGCAATTTCCTCTCCTCCCCATCTGTTTTTGTAAAAAAAAAAAAAAAGTTAAGATGGAATTTTTCTAGCAGCTCAGGACCAAAACCAGGCTCCATCCCTGCAGAGTTTCACTTCACTAGAGATGCTGCACTAAAAACAGCATTGCTCTGTACCTGTGAAAATGCAGTGGCTATAGCAGCAACAACTGAACAGTCTCTTGGTTCCTCTGTCTTTTGATTTAAATAAGGGAAATGCACATAGTTCAATGGCTTGAAGCCATTGTATGCTGCAGCTGTGCAGTCCATATTGGTACATCCTCCAAAACATTCATTTAGTTGAGGGTCTGGAAAATATCTGCTATTTCTTGCTCAATTGTCTAAAACCATGTGCAATCAAGTAATGCACATATGTAGTCTCTCAACCTGACATCCCACCCCCCCATTTTAGACACAAACCTGGGAATCTTCCATGGTTGTTGATGTAAACTGTGCACATCAGAAATGTTGAACTGTGAAACAGAAAGTAGATTAAATGTGACATTATATAAATTAATTCCACATCCTTTCACACATCAAAAACTACTTTTTCTTATTCATTCCTTTTGTCTCTCACCAGGTCAGGAGCTATATGAATGCCTAGGTTTTGCAATGTATTTACAGCCGCCTGAAGTATAAACTATTTATATTTAGGACACTAGTTCTCAGCTTGTGGGTCACACTCTGGGTCCCCCATTTTTTTAGAATTGGAATTTAGAATTGTGCTCCATTCCTCATATTGTTGGATGTCACTGATCAGGGCTCAACTCACTTTGTCTGCACTTAGAGCGAGTTAATCACCAAACCACCAGAGTACTGTGCCTGATAACAAGAAAATGAGTTACCAATAATTCCATTTGTTGCAGCCTACTCTTCCCCTATCCTATGTCAGGAGAGTTAGCATTACGATGCCACCTACGAGGAAACAAGGAATCAAAAGAAAGGGACATTCCTGGACAAGAAGGATTCATGGATACATTGCTGGGTACCAAATGTAATTGATGTTGACATTGCTAGTATGAAAAAATAGTACATAATGCTAAGGCCTGTCTAATGGACTGTGGTAATTTTGTGACTCAAAGCTCCATTACGGTTAGGGAATGTGGAAAATACCAAACCAAGCTCTGTGTTAGATTTCACACTGAGATTCAGTAACCACTTGTGGCTTAAAGACTGAGCCTTTAGGTGCACCATTTTTGTTTGTGAAATGGGATTTGTAACTTTAACTACAGCTGACTTATCAGGGGAATTTCCCAGTTGTTTCCTTCATTTTAAATATTTAGGTTACATCCCTGCCTTGTCTTGCACAGAGATGCTAGAGAAGTGGAGGGCACAGGGCATCAGAAACTGATTTCATTGTAGTAGCCCCTTGAATATGCTGAAGGTGCCCCCTTTTAAAAAGTGCATTAAGGTGTGTTAGAGTGTGGCCCCTAACCCCTTTTGAGCATGTGCACTGACAGCTTGGCTCAGGGCCCTTCAGCTCAACTGGTCCCACTTTCCCCCAGCACATGTATAGTTAGGGACAGGATTATCCAACCACAAATCAATGGCGCTTTAAACTCTTATTGCAATGAGGGAGTATGAAAATATTGACAGAAATTAAGGCTCTAAAGATGAAAATCCTACCTCTAAGTAGCTATATCAATATACCCTGCTCTGCTATAGCACCATTGTAACAGGTACTCTAAGGTTTTTACTATGGACTAATTTAATTTCCTAATACCATTCTGAAGTAGGTCATGGTTACTCCCATTTCACAGTTTGATAAATAATACTATTGAGAGGTTCATTGACTTTTTCAATGTCTCATGTTAAGTCATTTGCAGAGTTGGGAAATGAAACCTGGAGTGTGGGTTCCCAACACCCTGATCACCTCTGATGTTTATTACATATGCTTCTTTAAATCTGTAATCGTTTTGATTGTTTAGCTCTGCCAGGAAAAGAAAAGGGAAAACCCCTACAAAAACTATTTGCACCTTCCATCAATTCTGGATTGTCATATTTGGTTTGCTGGAGCCTCTATAGCTACATCTACAGTTGTGCACTTCCCTAAGTACTTGTCTGTGTACTCATGTGCCCAGGACAGAGACGACCCGTACCCGCTGATAGTGGTGGGGTGGGGGTGGGGGGGCGGAGTCAGAGTGAGGGCAGCAGCTGTAGCAGATATTACTGAGCATGCTTAGTCCATGGAAGCATGTTCAGTACAAGCCAAGCAGCAACTTGGGGTAGGGTCACATGTTGCCTCTGGCCACAGACCTGTGCTAAGTGTCTGGGTATACACTATGCACAGTCATATACCCACCCACACTACCCCTTTTTGGTATGCAGTGGTAGTGCTACTGTTTCAGGGGCAGAAGAAGGGACTTTATTCCCCCCAAATGACATGGTATGTATGGTGTTTCTGTGCCAACATTTATATGGGGGAACCCGCATACATGCTCCTACTGTGACTCATGAAGCTGTACCCCAACATTGCTAATCCAAGATAAAGGGAATTCAGTGACAGACTGAGTATATGCAGAATGGTGCTGGAGTGTCCTTTGGGAGTCTGAAAGCCCAATGGTGATGCCTGTAGATTCATTTGGGTGCCAACATAGCCAATGCGGGTCGGATTATCATGGTGTTCTGTTCTTTGCACAACAGAGGTGAGGCTAAAGGGGAACACTTCCACAGTTAGTGGGCATAGGACACATGTTTTTCAAAACCTGTGGAGGCAGCCAGATCCTACCCATGTGCATACAGCTCTTGGTTCCCAGCAGACCAGGGACATTTGTGATGCTGCATGTTTGTATGTCATGGACCAGTAGGGAGCCAGAAGATGACTCAGGACTGTGTTGAGACATATTATCGTGACATTATGGTGCTGCTGGAAAAGCCCAATGAACCATTGCCAAAGCTGTTGCAAGTAGGGTGACCAGAGACCAAGTATGAAAAATCGGGAAGAGGGGGGGAAAATAGGCATCTATAGAAGACAAAGCCCCACATATCAGGACTGTCCCTATAAAATCGGGACATCTGCTCACCCTAGTTGCAAGATACCTTGGTGGGTTTTGATTCCCTGCAGATGATGTTAATGTACTAACTGAAAGCAGACAGCTGGGGAAGGTAAAAACCTTTAGCAATGATTTTGTGCTGAGGAGAGTTTTAAGGTAGTTTAAGGGAACTGTTGAACAGCATTTTTGTTAAATGTTAACTGCTGTTTTCAGGGTGCTTTATGGGGAGCACTTAAGCATTGTTAAAGTACTTTAAAAAGCTCTGTAAGGTTTCAGGAGGGAAGTCACACATTTCTTCCACAGTGCTTAGAGCACTTATCAGGTGCTATGTATGATTACTTCCATGGCATGAGTACACCTATGGTTTCCAGTGGGGGTGGGAGAGGAGGGGTTGTAAATGCACCACTGTGACATTCTATACCTTGGGGGAGCGTACTGTAGCCCCCATATTGATAATTTTCTTATAATCGTGATCTTACATATAAAGTATGCCTTGTAAGGTATCAGGGGAAAGGTTATGATCTGCTGAAAGTCATTTCTCTATCCATATATGTATATCATTAATGCATATGCTGTAAGTTGGGGAATCAGCCAGATATTAGCACCCCAGAGGCAACAGCAAGGAAAGTAACCAACGCCTGGGTGGGGTGTCAAACAAGCCATCAACAGCCATTGTCCAGCAAGGAAACTACAATGCAATGAGTAACCTGCATGAGGAATTGCTCAAGCTTGCTTGGAGAGACTCAGCAATGCCCCCTAGACATGCTTGGACTTGTGCTTCCCAAGCATATGGACTGAGGGTATAAAACAGATAGAGTGGACACATACTGGGCCCTTTTTCTGCCCCCGCCTCCACCTTTGCTGCAAGCAACTAACACTTGAGAAGAAGACTGGCCCAGGTTTAAGGAACAAACCTGTACATTAAGGACTGCAATATCCAGTGGGGTGGGAATAATTGCTTAATCTAGATGTTGACCAGTCTAATAGGGTTGAGAGTGTAGACTGCGTGCTTATATTTTCTTTTCTTTTGCCACTCTGACTTTTTGCCTATCACTTAAAATCTATCTTTGTAGTTAATAAATCTGTTTGTTTATTCTACCTGAAACTGTGCGTTTGGTTTGAAGTGTGTCAGAGACTCCCCTTGGGATAACAAGCCTGGTACATATACATTTCTTTTGTTAAATTGACTAACTCATAAAAGCTTGCAGCGTCCAGCAGGCATAACTGGACACTGCAAGACAGAGGTTCCTAGGGTTGTGTGTGGGACTGGAGACATTGGCTAGTGTAATTCGGTTGCACAATCCAAGGAGCAGCTTACATGCCAGAGGCTGTGCGTGAACAGCCCAGGAATGGCTGTTCTCACAGCAGAGCAGGGTAAGGCTGGCTCCCAGAGTCAAGGATTGGAGTGACCGAGCAGATCACTGGTCCAGATAAACCGGGGGAACATCACAACCACTGTTAATTTAATTTGTTAATTTAAATTTTGTTTCCTTTGTCTGTATTGTCAATGACGTTGTTAACAAAGTCCTAAGACATTTCATTTAACTTATCTTCTGTTTTTCATTCTGGTGCTTCGCACAGCACCAATTATGTCACAACTTAGTTCACTTCGCACAGCACCAATTATGTCACAACTTAGTTCACTTAGAACCCTTTTCTTGTTTTAACATTAGGAAATTGGTGGAAAGGTAAAGGGGTGTGGGACAGACGGAATTCATTACATTTTGTTGGCACCACACATTACAGAAATCACAGTCTTGTGCTCTGAATCCTACTCACCCATCCATAATGTGTTGAACATATCATATTGATCATACCTGGAAAGCAAGGTGCACACAAAAGTGAAGTGAACACTAACTTTCATTTACATATAGACCATATAGACCTAAAACAGTTTGTACCAGAAACAAATGAACACCCCCCCCCAAAAAAAAAGTCAAATTATCTCAGAAGTGGGCAAACATTAATGTTCTTTAACAGGTCTCCTCACCCTTCCTCTCCTCCTCAGCCTGAAAAGGTAGGAATGGGAATGTTGTACAGAGGGACAAATGGGGGCATCTTCTGCATGAGGTTTGGGGGCTGAACACAGGCTGGGCTACAGGGACATTCCCCTCCTGGATGCTTTGGAGGATTCCGTTGTGTCACCCAGTGGGCCAGTTTACCTCTATTATATTCACTGCTCTGCCTTATATTCTGCTTTATTATATTCAGCAGTAATGCAAGGAACCTACAGGCTTGTATCCTGTAAGTGATTGGCTTCAGCAGTTAGCATGAGTCTTGATGCCTATGAACTTTGGCATAGATAAACTTAGGTAACTCATATGTTTTGGGGAACTGGAAGTAGAATGTAGAGGGGAATTTTGTACATAATGACATCAGCCAACCACAGAACATGAACTGACACCAGCTTCTGGAAGGTTTCGGATGGAACATCCGACCGCAAGAGTGCCAAGGCAACGAATTGACATATATGACAAATGGGGTGAAATCATAAATACACTAACCTATAGAAGAAGGACACCTTAACATTGGTAAGGGGAGGAAATACAAATAAGAGAGGAGTGTTATATCCTTGGGGGAAACAGTTTTAGGAATAAATCACTTGAGACACAGAGAGCTGTAAACCTTAAAAGCAGCCATTATTGCCACACACTGAACTAACCAAAAACCAGCCAAAACTGGCTGGGCTATCCCCTAATAATCTAACTCAGTTGCCATAGCAACAACAAGATTCTATTACCATGTCAACCAAATACACAACATATTCCTCCCCCTTAATGAGAACATCCCCTAAATAAAACAAACAGTAAACTAGAGAAGGAGGGTAAACTGCCTCTGTTCCCGGCTAAATCCCAGGGAATATTTTGCCCCGTAACCGTGGGTTCACCCTAACTAAAGATCCAGCCATTGAAGAGGCCCTTCTGTCTCTAGGTGGATTATGGCAGACTTCCGGTGTTGTTGCACCCGAAAGTGTGTCTTGGGCGCATGCCTGACAATGGGCTCAGGTTCGTAGCGTGAATGTATGAGGATGTGGTATCAGCTCTTTCCGGGCAGGGTGGTATCTTTGCCGCCAGCAGTATTGGAGGGGGAAAGTCAGGAACAGGTGACTCTTGATTTGGTGTCTCGCCAGAAGTTGTGAAGTCAGGCAACTCAACTGAAGATGTGTCCTGAGGACTGGTATGACCTGGCAACATGTCGCCGCCAGGTGAGATCCTCTGCAGTATGGACTCTGTAGGAAACAGGTCCTGTTTGAGCAATGACAGTGACAGGGACCCATTTAGCTCCAGAAGTATAATTCCGAGCCAAAACCGGCTGTCCCAGGCTAAAGGTTCGGTCTTTTGCTCTGGATGCACGCCTGATGACTTGATCTTGCTGCTGACAATACACAATTTGTCGGGGGTTCAGAAGGTTTCAGCGGATCAGAGTAAGTGCTCAGCTGTCATCCTATCATTAGAAAGGCCGGATGCCTTGCTCGTAGCATGAGGTGTGTTTCTGTAGGATAGTAAGAAGGTGTCCAGATGCTTTTGAATGGATAATTGTCCCCTTGTCGATTTCAAAACTTGTTTCATTGTCTGCACAAATATTTCCGCTACTCCATTGGTGGATGGATGATATGGTGCTGACGTGATGTGGTGTATCCCATTTGCCTTCATAAAATTTTGAAACTCCTGAGAGACAAACTGTGGTCCTGTTGTCGCTCACAAGTTGTTCTGGCAGACCAAAATGATTAAAGAGTCCCCGTAGTTTTTGGATAGTACTTTCTGCAGTAGCGGACTGCATTATAGAGACTTCTGGCCATTTAGAATGGGCATCTACCACTACCAAGAACATGCTTCTTTCAAGTGGGCCAGCGAAGTAAACGTGAATATGTTGCCACTGGTTTTCAGGCCAGTCCCATGGGTGTAGGGATGCTCACTGGGGTGCATTCCTCACACCCTGACATGACATACAAGTTCTTGCCTTCTCTTCAATAGCACTGTCCAATCCAGGCCACCAAAAATAGCTTTGTGCAATTTCCTTCATTCTCACTATTCCACAGTGACCGGAATGTAGCTGTTCTAACATCTGTGATCTCAGTGGTGGTGGGATAATGACACATCTTCCCCACAACAAACAACAAGATTGGATCGATAGCTCCATCCTCCTGGACATGTAGGACAACAAGGTCGGGTAAGACCGGAGAGGTTCATCGAGATGTCCCATGCATCACCAGGTCCATAACTTGGGACCATACTGGGTCAACTTGAGTTGCCTTCTTTACCTGAGTAGCGATGATGGCTGTATTCTCTGCCTGTTCAAAGTAAAAGATTTCCTTCTGGGCAATATCTTGACGTTTGACTGGCAAAGGCAGCATTGAGAGACCATCCGTGTTACCGTGCAGAGTGGATTTCCGATATTTGATTTCATATGTGTGCGCGGAAAGCAACAATGCCCAACGTTGCATACAACTAGCAGCTAATGGAGGAATGCCTGTGTGAGGTCCAAAAATTGAAGTCAGAGATTAATAATCTCTGAGAAGAGTAAATTTCTGTCTGAACAGATACTGATGAACCTTCTGAATTCCCAAAAACGATTCCCAATGCCTCACGTTCGATTTGGGCATAGTTAGTTTCTGCTTTGCTTAGAGTGCATGAAGCAAAAGCAATAGGTCTCTCTTCTCCCGAAGGCATAATGTGTGACATGACTGCTCCCACTCCATAAAGGGAGGCATCGCAGGCCAACTGTAGGGGTGAGGATGGATCAAAGTGCGTCAGAACATACAGAATTTAGCAATGCACCATTAGCTTTGTTAAATACAATATCACAGGCTTCAGTCCACTTCCAGGCCTTGTTCTGCCCAAGGAGTTTGTGAAGTGGTTTTAGCAGTGTGGCTAACTGTGAGATGAACTTTCCATAATAGTTCAATAGTCCTAGAAACGAGCAAAGCTGGCTAACATTTCGAGGAGAGGGAGCCTCCACAATAGCCTTTACTTTTGCAGGGGCCTTACAAAGACCCTTAGCATCAATGATGTGTCCCAAATATTCAACAGAGGGCTGGAGGAATTCACACTTGTCTTTGTGGATTCGTAGGCCATACTCTTCCAGTCTTTGTAGGGTAGCCTCTAAATTCTTTAGGTGATCCTCTTCATTCCTTCCAGTTACCAGGATGTCGTCCAGATAGCACTGGACTCCTGGCAAGCCACACAAGATCTGGTCCATAGCCCTCTGGAACAGGGAAGGAGCAGATGTTATTCTGGCAATATCGATAAAGCCCCTTATGCATCACAATAGTCAACAGCTCTTGGGACTTTTCATCGACATGCATCTGTAAATACGTTTGACTCAGATCAATCTTACTGAACTTTTGTCCCCCAGCCAGGTCTGCGAAGAGGTCATCGATGCGGGGAAGCGGGTATTGCTCTGCACACAACACCGTGTTGACAGTGACTTTAAAATCACCACAAATCCAGAGGGAGCCATCTTTCTTCACTATTGGAACAATAGGAGTTGCCCGTGGGCTCTGGGTAACTGGCATTAGGACTCCATTTGTGACCAGGCGCTCCAGGTCCACTTCAACTTTCAGTCTGATGGGATATGGCACAGTTCTGGCTTTCAGATATTTTGGTTGACTATCAAGTTTAATGTTCAATGTCACAGTGATTCCCTTCATACTTCCCAGATCCTCTCCAAAAACAGCAACATGTTTCCTTAGTATAGTGGTCATACCGGTTTCTTCTTTAGTCATTTGGTGCACTTCTGCCCAGTTCAGCTGAATCTTCCTAAGCCAAGACCTACCCATTAAGGCTGGGTAATTACCTCTCACCACAAACAGTGGCAATTTAGCAGCCTGTCCATAGAGCTCCACCTTAACATCAATAGTGCCCAAAATGGGCACAGCTTCTCCCATATACGTCTTCAGAACAGTTTTTGTTGCCTTAAGCGGAAGATGCTGTAGCTTTTCTTTATACACAGTCTCGGAGACCAGTAAGATGGCTGCACTGGTGTCCAGTTCCATGCATATAGGTTTGCCATCCAACAATGGAGTTACCCAGTCTTCATGTGAGCCCACTGCTAAAGACAAAATGTGGAGTGGCACTTCTTGTGATGAGGTGTCTCCTTGGTCATCTTGGATCTGATCTAGGGTATGCAGATTCCCCTTTTTGGTCAGCCAGACCACAGGCCTCTTTTTCTTTTGTTTACAGGCACACTCCATGTGTCCCTTTTTGCCACAGTGTCGACACACCAGGTCCTTACACCACCATTATGATGCATGGTGATCCGGCTTACCACAGCAGTAACATTCCTGACCCCACAGTTTTGTGGGTAGGTTCTTGTGACACCTTATGTACCCTAGGGGATGTACCCTAGGGGATGTAAGGTAAACTGAGCTCTGTCAATAGGCATTTCCGTATAGCTTCACTGTGCAGGCCACACACTAACCTGTCATGTAGGGCGTCAGTTAATATCTCCTTAAATTCATGGTGTTCCGCAAGCTTTTTCAAAGTTGCTACAAATTGTACAACCGTTTCATCTTCTTTTTGATCTCTTTTGTGGAACCTGTACCTTTCAGCAATTACCAGTGGTTTTGGAGAAAAATGGGACCCCAGGATTTCCACAATATCACTGTACGATTTGGTCTCAGGCTTAACAGGGTGTGGTAAGCTGCGTAGCAGGGAGTAGGTCTTAGCCCCTATAACACTTAAGAATATTGGCACCTTCTTCTCTTATGTAATGTCATTTGCAATAACAAAAAGCTCAAAACGCTCACTATATACGTGCCATTGCACTATAGTCTCCTCAAAAGGTTCCAGCGGCCCCGTAAGTGTAGCCATGGTATTAGTTTCAGTTTGTACCGTCAGTGCAAACAAGCCAGTTCTCACCCCCTTCCAACAGCAAAAAGATTTTTTTGTTTTGTATCTTGACTTCTACTTCCTTCTGCTGCTGGGGCAGCACAGGAATCCCATCCTCGTCGCCACGTTATATCCTTGGGGGCAACAGTTTTAGGAAGAAATCACTTGAGACACAGAGAGCTGTAAACCTTAAAAGCAGCCATTTGTTGCCATACACTGAACTAACCAAAAACCAGCCAAAACTGGCTGGGCTATCCCCTAATAATCTAACTCAGTTGCCATAGCAACAACAAGGTTCTATTACCACGACAACCAAATACACAACAGGGAGAAACCCCTATTGAATATGCATTAGACATGGTAATGTCAGTGTAACATATTATAAGAGTGACATTCCAGCCTGGGGGCAGTAGGAGAGAAATGAGGAGGCTTACAGAGATGAGGAAGATAATGACTAACATTTCAGGTTGTTCTGCTAGGGATGATGTGAGTATGGATGTTCATATATACTTTCTGTATTATCTTTATCTACCTTACTAAGTTAGAGTTTGTGTGACTTTGCTAAATGTATTAATACATTATTTATTTGTAAATATAAATGAGTTCCTATAGTGTGAGTGTTGCACCTGTGCACAGTGGGGTTCCCAACTATACAACAATTTTATTAATACTGGGCCTGATCTTGGGACGAGAACCTGTTAACCCTCAAAGTGATAACTGGGAATTTTTATTCATAATCTATAGATCAGGCTACAATTGCCAAGGATTTTGGGTGCCTGCAGAGGATGTTGTGCTGGGTATCCAGCATGCTCTCATTGCAGTTTTCCAGGTCCCAGAATGGAAAAGAGAAGTGGCTTTCCAATCCTGTGGCAGACATCCGGCCACTTATGCCAGAGAGATGTTTCTCCTAATGATCACCCCTCTCCGTAGGGCTGAGTGGAGCTGTTTGATGAGCTATGAATGCGGACCAAGCACATTTGCCCTGGTGTTCCACTTGAAGAACCAGCTTGAATTTCTGCTACACCAAAAGTTTGTTAAATTATGCTTATAGGACTAGGTGGCAATCCTAGAGGAAATTTATTGTATTCTATGCTAGCAGATTGAGTTCTCTTGGAAGAAGAAGAGATAACCTGAGAAAATGTCCAACCTTCCACCCCAATCTCCCTGCATCAGTGGTCCAACCCCTGTGTCCAGAGAACTACATTGAAAGAGATGGAGAAACAGAGTGACTCCAGAAGTGTATTTTCTTCCCTGATCTTTTGGATTAACACTGCAAGCCGGTTACCTCTCCACTGCTAAGGGACATGGCACTGTGTTTGTGGAACTGCTGGAGTGGATGCTTCACCCACCCCTCTTCTGCAGAGTGACTCAGCACTGGAAGAGGCCACACACCAGGCACTGGGAAATGGTAATAAGCATTTCTAAGGGTCACGGGGAACAAACCACTCTGACTTTCCTCAGACAAACTTTCCTCAGTTCCCTTTCCTTTCCCAGACATAACAGGACTGCAGAAAAAGCCACCAACTAACCACCCCACCCCTCTTGTGTGTGGATCTCATTCGTAAAGGGAAGGAAAGACGGGAGTGGGAGAGAAGTGGAGTTGGGTCTTTGCACAAAGTGCCTTCACCCAGGCCCTTTTAAAATTCACTCCCTTCCTTCCTCCTTTCCTCCCTCCATTTCCTCCCTGTTTTGCACTGCCCAAGGGCTATTGCTTTCAGTGCTGGTTGAGAACTGCACAGATACAGGGCAAAGGGACTGCTCATTAATAATCTGTTATAGGCTCCACTAAATGCTTTACAGTGGTTCATGGGATTTCAATAAAATCATTGATTTACACCCATGTGCTGCTCCTGGTTCATGTTGCAGTGGAGTGGTGGGGGAGGGGGTGGTGATGGTAGGGAGGCTCTGGCATGTGACAGTGTAGCAAGAGAGGATGTTGTTGGGGATGGTGGGGGTCCATTGGAAAAGAAAAACTAAAAAAAAACTTACCAGCCTTGAGTTCTGATTCTTGCAGTAACTTTGGGTCCTCAGGCTCCTGGGGCAGGACTTCCTTAACTGGGTTCACCAGATAGAGGTACAGAATCATATGCTCCTCTCCCACTGGTGCCTCATTGCCCTTTCCCTCATCAATGTCCCATTATACAAAGGCCAGCAGAATTGAGGAGGAATTCAAGAGTGACTTCGGACTCTGTACATGCAGTTCTAGAGAGCACCTGGTGTAAGCAACCTGGATGTAGGTGGTCTGGCCTAGCAGTCACAACCGGGCTGAAGTGTGCACACAAGGTAGTCACCGAGCAGCAATTGGAGGAATTGCAAGAGCCAGGTCCCATAAGCAAGAGTCAGGCCAAGGTGGAGACCTGAGATCAGAGGCAGTACCTGGGTAGAATCGAGAGGCAGGAATCAGGGTCAGAATCAGCCTGGAGTTGGAGGCCTGAGATCAGTAGATCAAGCAAGTCTGGCATTGGAGTGGGCTGAAGTCTGTGTGGTTGCCCAGACAACTTCCTGGGACAACCACTGGGGTTAAATAGGGAGCTTGGCCTATCAGATGGCCACATGGTACCATCATTCTGCATCTTTTGGACAGTACTTCCTGTGGTGCCTACTCTCCACAGTGCTCCCTGGCTATACCTCTGCCTGGCTTCTTGGTGATACTGTGGGAACATCAGCTGTCCCGACTCTGCAGACCCAGTTTCTAGTTTCCAGATCCTTACACCCTGTCCAGCTCAAAGCATGGGCATGTGTTAAGTCCCCTTCCAGAACAATTGTTGGAGTCCTTCGTCCTTCGGTACAGGAGTCACAGGACCTTCATGTGCTCCAAGCACTGGGACAGAGTCTGGTGAATGCCACCTTCTCCAGCCTCTGTGAAATCTCCTACTACAGGTGTATGCTCCTGCTGGTTCAGGCTAACTCCTGGAGGATGGTGTACTCTGACCACACATTGATCAGCACCTGGGTGTGCTCCAGAGACTAGATGCCTGCTCTCAGACCATGATCACCTGTACTGATCAATAGATTTCAGCAGAAAACTGTTCTGAAGTGCTCAACACAGGTTGCTACTACTGATAGCAATGGGCTGGTCAGGGACCTTTATACCTTTGGCTCAGGGTCAGGCAGCAAAGGGATCAATGCATTGTGGGAATGGCCCTGGAGGACTCTCGATAGTCGTGACCTGGTACACGCCCCTTACCCCATCCACCATAGAATGGGTACAGGGCCATGCCATAGCAGAGACATATACACACCAACATTGCTCAGGCATGCTAGCTTTCCCACACTAAACTGTCCTTCAGCAATGTGCTTCTGATGTGGACAATAGGGGAGTTATAGCACAACAATGTAACTGATCACAATTACATGTGCAAGTTCAGACACACCCTATGTAACTGAAAATTACCAACTTTCAACTGCAGGTGGCAGCAGTTTCTCACTCTTCCAGTCATCTTGCTTAGGTTCACATCTGAGAATTCTGGTAAAGTGCTAAAATGTTTGCTAAAAAGATCCTGTGTGTCTTTAAAACGCTTGGGCTTCTTCTCCAATTCTGTGGCAAGGAAGGTTTTGATCATCCAGAGAAGATTTGTTTGCCAAACTAAATCAGATATCGGTCTAAATTTGGGATGGAAATACTGTGTGAACAAAGATACATGGCAGATGGTGCAGGAAGAATACTGTTCAGAGATCACCGCAGGGTTGAATGGTTTGATATTGATGATGATGATGATAATCATGGTTTAGGAGGCAAGGATCATGGTGAAGAAAAGAGATGCTAGTCACCTTTGACAGTTTACAAGAGAATAACAATGGAATCAAAAATAGAATTGGATGAGTAAAATGACTTATGGGATCTTATTGAGATAATAAAACTCAGTTATATATTTTCCAATAAATAATCCTATCAACTCCCATTTAAAAAATAACTTAATTTGGTACATTATGAATGCATGCCATTTGTTTCTTTATTGGGTATTTTCTATTGTCACTCATGGCTTCTTCCATCTTATCATACATTTTATGACTAACAGTGGCTCATGACTATGCAAACAAATTATTTTGCACTGAAATGATTGTTTTCTTCATCTGTTAGCTACAGTCACTAGGCAGGTATTTGTTGTGTACAAGAACTCTGCTAAAAACATTAGCAAACATTATTAAGCACAAAAAGAAAAATGATAGCTAAATGCGCTCTAAGCCACGGGCTAATTGAATGATGCATTGTAACACGCAAGGACAAGGAGAAATGACAAGAGGAATTCAGCAGTTGCAAGCAAACTGAGCTTTGTAAAATCCCTAAAAAATAATTCAGCGAGATAAGGAGTGATTATGCACTTTTTATGAGTTCTGCTTCCTTTATGTGAGCAAGTAGCTATGGAACCCCTGGTGAAATGTATGTCATAGCTTCATGTCCTACTGGGAAATAAAGAATTTCTCTCTCTCATACACAGTGTTAAAGTGCTGGAAATGGGTTCTCTACTCAAACTTCATATTTTATCTCCTTCATTTAGTTACTGGAAGGCTTAATTTATCCATGGTTTGTTTAGAACTCTACTCAAGAATTCTGGAAATGCAGCAAGATGGGATCCATTTCCTGGCATGTGTGGACAGTTAAAGGTGTCATGTTTTGGTTACTTATTGTAGGCAACATTCCTGAGCCAGAGTCACCATTGAATCACTCCAGATTTACACCAGTGTAACTCCATTGATTTTTAATTGGAAGGCAGTGAGTCTCCGGAGATAGGGCACTTTACTGGGACTCAGGACACCAGTGTTCTATTCCTGGCTCTGCCCCTGACCTGCACTATGACCTTGGACAAGTCATTTCACCACTCTGTGCCTCCGTTTCTCCATCCATAAATCTGTGATAACGATATTTTCCTCCATTGTAAAGTGTTTCAAGATCAATGGAGGAAAATTGCTATATGAGAGCTAGGTAATAATGGAACTACAATGGTATGAAACTGGAATAACCCATAGGCGAATGATGCCATCTGTGTCTATCTTTAAATTTCTCTGGCACTCAGAAGTGATACAGGTTGGATATATTTGTGTATAGAGGATAAATGGGCATGGAAAAGCCTTTGATAATACTTCAAAGGCCTTGACATGGGCCCTTTAAAGAACACATCTTCCAGTCCTTGGAGCAAATTGCACCTTCACATGAAAGATACTTGCAAAAGGGGATGGAGAGAACAGAAAATTTGGAATTCACCAAATTCTCTTCTAATCTTCCATTTGGGAGGCAGCCTCCTAATGCTAGAGATGCAGGGGAATCCACTGGACAAGGCAACCCCTAGCTTCTCCTTCTGTGAGAATTCTCTGGCTCCTCATTCGTCTGTACTATTAGGTGGGATGTGCTACCACTGGTCTGGTACAGTAACTATCTCTCCTCTGAGTTAGCATACAGGTATGGAGCACTGGATAATACAGCCGCAGTTGCCTATACACCACTTTAAGATGGGAGAATGATTCTGATCTTTGCTCTCCATCCCCAACTTCCCAAATATTGTAGAACATGATCTCCAAGTCCATGGGCAGCAGCAAGGCCCAGGGAAGGTCATGATAATGCAGACGAGTCAGTACTTCCCCACCCTACACCCCATCCTCAGCCAGGATTACCGGCACAGTATTCTTATGTAGGTGATTAGACCACTTAATTCAGTCAGAGCTCTCAATGAAATCAATGGGAGTTTCACCTGAGAAAAGACAGCAGGACTTGTCTGCATGGTATTAGCTTTGAAGTATAGTCACCGTGGTTGATTGGGCCACCAACCCTCACAGAGAGAGCGCCAATCACAACATGCCATTCACGTTGTTCTAGTCATTCCTTCAGCCACCAGACACCTGATTGGCAAAGCGCACCACAGCCCAGAACCTCTGAGCTGAAGCGATCTGCCAGCCTGAGCCTCCCAAGTGGCTGGGATTACAGGTGTGCGCCACCGTGCTCAACTTGACGTATCGTAATCTTTTTAAATACGTGTGTTGATCCTTTTTCTAGAGGCAGGAGCACATTTGCACATTCTTCTTAATTATGGTGTTGTCTCATCACATCTCAGAAAAATTTATTCTTCCTCTGGGAAAACTACCTGTAACTGCATGCCAACTGAGGCTGCAGGAGGCATTGGCCTAAAAGGGTGAGATCAAGCGAAACAGATATTTAATCACTGAAGTCACGCTAAAGCCCATATAATTCTATCAGATCTGCCATGCAAATTTGTGAAATTTGGCACTATTGAGCTGTTTTAGATTCTGACTGCAGCCTCCACAATCCATTTTAGCTCTTTGGGTCTAATACTGCAGCTACCCTGCAAAAGGTAGGCAGGGATTTGCAGCTCCATAGTTTGTGCTTAATACTTTCCTTAGCTAGAATAACTTCTTAGCATATTTGAAGTCACTAGGGAGCTGTCTGGTTATAGGTAACCTTTCCTCTTTACTGGAGGTTTATTATTAGTGATATTACACTAGAACCTAGAGACTCCAGCTGAGATCAAGGCCCCATTGTACATGGTGCTGCGCAGATGCATAGCAGGAGATAGACACTGACTTAAAAAGCATACACTCTAAATACGGAAGACAAACAAAAGGTGGAAGAGGATACAGAAGCACATAGAAGAGATGTGACTTGCAAGGGTCACAAAGCAGGTCAGCGGCAGAGCAGGAATGGAAGCCAGGTATTTTGACTCAGTCCTGTATCTTATTCACTCGACTATTTTGCCCTTTGACCATATAAAATATATGTATAGACACAATGTACTTCACAGAAATATCACTTAGGTTTGTGATACTTATTGACTAATATATCCTGGCTAGCACAGAAACACATCCGTGAATAATGTGTGTTATCGGCACCATTTATATATATATATTAGTATGCATCAAACACCAATAATATTAAGCATATATATTGGAGCAGGGATATAGCCTATACTTGCTTATTCCACAATCCTGTTCACTTATGCTAAGTATCGCATACCATCTTGTATTTGCTGAAGTAAGCATTTGGCACAAGCAGATTGGAAACTTGTCAAACTCAAAATACATTTGTTCTATGTCTAAGTACGTGCTGGAGAAGTACCTTCACAGATCGGTACCTGGAATGATAGTATCCAAAACAAAAATAAAGGAATGAACAGAAGAGGTGGCTACTCACCCTGTGCAGTAACTACGGTTCTTCAAGATATGTTCCCCAGTGAGAATTCCACTCTAGTTACGCTTGTGCACCCTGCACCTTGATCAGCGATGTCTCATAGCAGTGTCTGCTCGGTCCATGCATGTATGCTACTCAGTCTTGTGCCTGTGTGGTTGTTATATAGTATTGTGCAGGCAAACTGCCCTCTGTTCACTCTTTACCACGAAGCCCTATAACAGAGACTTCTAAAGCATAGGGAAGGAGGGTGGGGAGCATATATGTGGACGTACATTTCAAAGAATTATAAATACTGCACTGGGAGAATAACCATTTCTTCTTCTTCGAGTAGCGTTCCCCGGGGTGCTCCATTCTAGGTGACTACTGAGCGGTTCCCTCTAATGCAGAGATGGCTTTGGAGTTGAGTCCAGTATGGAAGAAAGTACTGCCGAGCCAAACATAGCATTGGAAGTAGAGTCGTGAGTTATTGCATAGTGTCCAGCAAACGTATGTACAGAAGCCCAAGTTGTGCCTTTACATATTTCATTGATAGAAATGTTTTTGAGAAAGTCTGCAGAGGTGGAAACGGACCTCGAAGAATGAGTTCATGTGGTCAAGGGTGCTTGACTATTACAAGATTCATAGCAAGAACTAATGCAGTTGGAAAGGCTTTGTTTAGAGATTGAAGATCCATTTGTTCCATCTGCAAGTGAGACAAACAATTTGGGAGTCTTTCTGAAGGGTTTAGTCCTATCAAGATAGAAAGCCAGGGCTCTCCTGATATCAAGGGTGTGTAACAGTCCCTCTTGTTTATCTAGGTGGCAGATGAAAGGGTTGGTTAATATGGAACTTGGAGGACATTTTTGGGAAAAAATTGTGGTGTGGTCATAATGTGACTTAAAATATTGTGAAAGGGGGATATACTATAAGGTTCCCTATTTCCCGAACCCATCATATTGACGCGATGGCTATCAGGAATATTGTTTTCATTGATAAATGGAGGAGTGAAAAGGTAGCTATCAGATCAAATGGTGGTCTTGTAAGGCATTTAAGGACCAGACTAAGGTCTGTGTAGGATGCTTGATTGCCAGAAAAAGATTTCCTATCCCCCCAAGGAACCTCATTGTCAATTGGTGAGCAAAAATAGAATAATCCTTTGTTGGAGAATGGAAAGCTGTGATAGTTGCTAGGTGGACTCTAATGGAGGTCAGTGACAGCCCAGAGCTTTTTAGTGATAGTCCAATATATCTGGCAGTAATGGGGCTGTTGGTAGAATATTTTTGAGAGTACATGTAGTGAATAGACTGTTTTCTGGTGTGTACTAGTACTGTTTTTACCACCTCTGAGCAGGTTGTTTCTAATCCTGTAAACCATTGACCAGCCATGCTTTGAGATGAAGAACTCAGAACCTGGGATGAAGGGATCTTATTGTCTTCCTGGAAGAGGAGACAAGGAGCAGCCTGGAGAGTGACTGGTGAGTAAACAGCCAGCTGTATCAGGTAAGGAAACCATGTTGATCTGAGCCAGGTCGGAACTATTAGAAAGATCTGGCTGTGTCCTTTTTTATTTTGAGTAGAACTTTGGATATTAGACGAGTTGGTGGGAATGCATAGAGTAGATCCGATGACCAGTGAAGGTGAAAGGTATCCCCAAGGGATCGGTGACCCAGCCTGCTTCTGAAGCAGAGCTGGGCATATTTCTTGTTCATTGTTGTGGTGAACAGGTCTATTTGGCGGGTACCCGATTGGTGGCATATGTGGAGAAGTATAATAGATTCTGTCTCCCACTTGTGGTCTTGGAAGATGTGCCTGCTGAGTGAGTACGCTGTCATATTCTGAACTCCTGGAATATAGGCTGCCCTGATAATAATGTGATTGCATATGCACCAATTCTAAAGCTTGACAGCCTTGGCGCAGACGGTGGTGGAGCTTGCTCTTCCTTATCAGCTGATATAGAACATGCATGACAGGTTGTTCATTATGACCTTTAGGTGTTTGCTCCGATTAGTGGTAGAAACTGGAACAGGTGTATCTGACTTCTCTGAGTTCCAGGAGGTTGATACACAGTGTGCTCTGGGCTGCGTGATTGTCCAGATGGGCTCCCCACCCTAGCACAGATGCATCTGTCATTATGACAATCATTGGGGAAGGACATGCAAAAGAAAGTCCTGCACAAACATTGCAATCGTCTTTCTAACAATTGAGGGATTCCTTTATGAAGGTGATTTTGGAAAGTAGTGTATTTAAACTGTGTCTATTTGGTGAATAAACAGTCCTGAGCCACCCCTGAAGGCAGTGCATTTGGAGTCTATACTGTAGTCTATTATGAAAGTTCCTGCTGCCATGTGCTCCAACAACTGGAAACAGATCTTGACCAGGCCTTGTGGGCTGAATTGCATTGTATTGGCTAAGTTAGAAAGGGCCATGAACATGTGCAGTGGGAGGTAGACTCTTGCTGCTACTGAACTGAGATGAGACCCTATGAATTGCAACTTTTGCACAGGGGTCAAAGTGGATTTTTGAATGTTTAATTGTAAGCCCATTTTGAGGAAGAGAGCTATGGCTGTGAAGATTTTCCATGAAGTTAGTTCTAGGGAGCAACCGTTCATCAGCCAATCGTCCAGCTAAGGGAACCTCAAAATTCTTTTCCTGTGGATTTGCATGGCTACTACTGACACGATCTTTGAAAAGACCAGCGGGGCAGATGACAGGCCAAAGGGGAGCACCCTGTAGTGAAAGTGGTCCTGGCCCAATAAAACAGGAATTATTTGTAAGATAGATGGATTGCAATGTAAAAATATGCATCCTGAAGGTTGCAGGCTGAGAATCAATCCCCTGGATCTAGTGACAGAATTATCACTGCAAGTGTTACCATTCTGAATGTTTGTGGCCTTCACATATGTGTTGAGTAGGCTCAAATATAGGATGGGTCTCCAACCACCATTCTTTTTTGGCACTAGGAAGTACCTAGAATAAAACCTTTTTCCTCTGTGCTGCATGGAAACTGGTTCTATAGCACCCACTTGAAGGAGAGAGTCTATTACTTGATGAAACAAGCTTTTATGAGAGGGGTTCTTGAAAAGGGATGGAGAAGGGGGGTTGGTTGGTGGAAAATAAGTAAAATGGATGGAGTACCCTGTGAAGACAATCTCAAAACCCTGTATTAGTGATCAACTCCTAGGCCTGCCTGAAGTAGTAAAGGTGGCCACTGAAGGGAGAAAGTTGAATTAGTGCAACTGGTAAGGATGAGAATGGTAACTCAGATCCTCGATCACCTCATCAAAATTGGTGCTTGGAGGTGGAAAGCTTTGAGGTCCAAGGCTGAGACGTTGGGGGTTTCCATCTCTGGAATGTCTGTCTTTTGTGTTGTGGTTCATATGATCTCTGGGTGGTTGGGAATTGGGTAGGACAGGATCTCTGAGCCATCTGGGATTTGCTAAACCTTCTTTTATGGGCAGATGTATAGATCCCAAGAGAACGAAAAGTAGCCCTGGAGTCCTTTAATGTGCACAAAGATTTGGCTGTACTGTCAGCAAACAGTTTAGAACTATCAAAGTGGAGGTCCTCAACTATATTTTGTACCTCCTTAGGAAAACCTGAAAACTGGAGCCAGGATGTCCTTCTCATAACTACTGCTGTAGAGATTGAATGGGCTGCAGTATCAGCAGTGTTGAGGGAGGCTTGCAGCAATATTCTGGTGAGCAGCTGGCCTTCCATAATAATTGCCTAGAATTGTTGTCTGTGCTCAGCTGATAGTTGCTCCACAAAAGAATTCAGTTTGGTGTAATTTTTATGATTGTTTTTCACCATTAACACTGGTTAGGGTTACCATATCTAATAAATAAAAAAAGAGGACCCTCCACGGGCCCTGGCCCCGCCCATTTCCCCGCCCCTAGCCCCGCCCTAACTCTGCCCCTTCCCCGCCCTAACTCTGCCCCCTCCTCCCTCCCAATCCCAGCCACGCGGAAACCGTGAAGCCGGTAGCACTCGGGCTTTGGGCAGCCCCTATGCCTCCGGACCCTGCGCCCCCAGCCGGGCACTTCCCCTCCTGGGCTCCGGCGGCGCAGGGTCCGGAGGCACGGGGGCTGCCCAAAGCCGGTAGCGCTCGGGCAGCCCGGCTCTTAAACATAGCCGAAGAGTCGGGGAGGAGCAGAGCCGCTGCAGCTGGAGGCCCCCGTGCCTCCGGACCCTGCGCCTCCGGAGCCCGGGAGGGGAAGTGCCCGGCCGTTGGCTGGGGTCCGGAGGCAAGGGGGCTGCCGGAAGCCCATAGCGCTCGGGCAGCTCGGCTCTTAAACAGAGCTGAAGAGTCAGGGGAGGAGCAGAGCCGCCATTTTCCCGGACATGTTCGGCTTTTTGGCAATTTCCCCCGGACGGGGGTTTGACTGCCGAAAAGCCGGACATGTCCGGGAAAAAGAGGACGTATGGTAACCCTAACACTGGTAGTTAGCGATTCTGAATTGCAAAGACGGTGCCAGTTAGGTCTAGACACTTATGATCTTTGTCATGGGGCGTAGATTTAGCAGGGTGCTGCCTTTCATGTTCATTAACTGCATAGACCACCAAAGAACTAGGAGAGGGATGACAGAATAGAAACTCTGAGTCTTTCACTGGAACATAATATTTCTTGTCTGCTCTCTTGCATGTAGATGGAATTGTAGCCAGGGTTGCAGGGTCCAGAAGGGCCTCATTGACAGGCAAGGCTGTGCGCGCAGATGAAGCTGTAGGCAGGATGTCAAGCAGGTTATGATGTGATTCTTAAACCTCAAGAGGGATCTGCAAGGAGTCAGCAATTATCTTGACCAGAGCTGGAACCTGTTTAAGATCATCCGCTAAGGACTGAGGAGCGGGAGGAGAGCCCTGTACCGATATTTGGGAGACCAAGGCAAAGTCTTCATCTAAATTCTCTTCCTTTAAATCACTGTGAAACAGTAGAGCACCAAGAGATATCTGAGACCTCAATGTCCTTGGTACCGAAAATATGTTGGAGCTGAGCAGTGGTGAGTTGGGCATCTCAGATACAGCTAGATCTCAGGGAAAACAAAACTCCTGCAGTACCGAGCATGCTGTTGTACTAAATCCATGGCCTGCACGAAAGTGATAGTGGCTGAGGGAGCAGATGGTACCATGAGTCTTGGGTGGTCCAAGGAAAGCGTGGTTGGAGCCCCAAGCAGGCTTCTTCAGTATTGAGTGAGCAGAGGAAGAACTCTTCTTGCCTCCTTGGTCCTCTGATGGTACTGATGATCTCTCCAGGCCAGAGACTTTGCAGTCTTTTGGTTTAGCAGTGCTCTCAGTACCCGAAGAACCAGCAGTCTCATGGGTACCAGTTTGGAGAGCAGATGGTGCCTAAGTCACTGAAGTCATCAGTAGGGTGACCAGACGTCCTGATAAAATTGGGACCGTCCTGATTTTGAGCTGTTTGTCCCGCGTCCCGACCGATCTATGGTCAGGACGCAATTTTTGTCCTGATATTTTGCGCTGCTGGCAGCACTCGCCTTTTTTTTTTTCTTCCACTCGGCCGGCCGGCTGCACTCGGCTTTTATTTTTATTTTATTTTTTTTGCCTCCTCCTCCCCCACTAGGTCCTGATATTTTCTTCATCTCATCTGGTCACCCTAGTCATCAGAGACTGCAATTTCTTTGAGGTAGATTCTCTACCTGGAGAACTTGTGTGGCCATTGTTGGAAGTCTTCCTTTTAGATGTTCTCAAGGAATGTGGCTCAGAAACAGTGGAGGCAGCAGATTTACTTGGAGACCAGAGTGTGTGTGTGTGTGTGTGGGGGGGGGTCCCCTGGCCTGGGTCAGGAGCTGGGTGCAGCAAGCTCTTCATCATGAGGAGATGAAGTTTGATTTCACTGCTTTTTCTGGCTCTAGATTTCAATGCCAGACGAAGTTACACTTCTGAGCCACATCAGATTCCCCGTGGCAATGAATGTATCAGGAGTGTCCATCACTCACCAGGATTGCCTCCCAGCATGACAATGTTTGAAACTGGAAGAACCGGGCATAACCTCCCAGTGAACTAGAACTATTTTATCAAGTATCTAACTAAATATCTATCTATATATTTTTTGTTTAAATTAGGAAGCTAAAGACTACTATTGACTTAGTAACACACATGCATGGGCTGAATGGACACTGCTATGTGAAATCTCTGATCAAAGATGCAAAAAAGCACACCTAGAGTGGAGCACCTATGGGGATACTACTCATAGAACAAGAAGTTAGGGAACTGAAACAAACTAATAGATTGGATTGTAATGATATGTAAAGAAATATGTAACTTATAAAATCATATAAATAATACCAGCTGAAATGTGTAATTTGGGGAGCATACCATCTGCATAAGGTGAATGTAACATCATTGCACTATACTGCTCTTCGGTGATTGGTATCATCTAGAACCTCTCTCCTTTATCATATTAATAAATCTATCTCACACTAGTTATTTGGCCTCTTGAGTATATTTCATAAAAAAAAAAAAAATGACCCAAAGTGTGGTCAAGCAGTTGACTATACAATTTATCAACAAACTCCAAGGCAGCCTTTGGGTGTATAAAGCAATTAATACATTGTAAGGAGACACAAATGCACTGAGGTAGTTTCTCCATGACTGAGATAGGGCCCAATCCTTCTCCCTTTGTTGTCAGTTGCTCCGATATTATTCATGCACATTCATCATATATACCAAGTAAAATAGTTCCTGTTACAGCAGTAGTCTGAAATTTCAGTTTCACCTCTGAGTATGAATAAACTGAGAAATATGGTTTAATATAAAAAAGGACTTAAATCTAGCCCCAGATACAGGGCTAGCTGTTGGATGCACATTGACTCTATGGTGCTGACATGTAGATTTGCAAAAGGCCCATTCTTACAGCTACAACCAGAAAGTGGGATCTGTAATTAGGAAAGTGACTAATTTTATAGAAGTTTGGAAGCCCTTGAGGCTTCCAGAAGTCTGCTGAAATATTTGGCTTGGCCCTTTACCCCAACAAACAACAGTTTACTTCTGGATTTAGGTACAACTCTGCAGCATCCTGATGAATTTCAGAATGCTTCGGTTTAGGTGCTTTATTCGTTTCAAAGGGTAATGATCTAGGGATGTTGCCTTCCACCAGGTCCATGCACAGAATTGATCCTCAGTGTGTGAATTTCCCCACTTTCCCAAGTGAAAGGAAAGGGCTCGGCTGCATTATCTTCCTTTCCGAGGCCCAATGTAGGACTTGCTGCTGGTCTAAGGAGGTCATATGGGGCCAGAGACTGCACTGAGTGGTCATGGGGCAGAAGTAGGTGGGCTAAGAGACACAGCCAAGGTGACATATTGTTGGCCCTCCACCCCCACAGAGATCCTAAGAAAATATAACACAGCTAGTGACTGTATTATGTTTCCCATTACATGCCTTCTGCAACAGGTATATTCCTTTTAAGGGAAGCTCTCAAGAGTCAAGGATAACACTGGTCTACAATTTTTGAGAAGTCGTCTGCTTCAGAGATAAAATGTGCTATTTATTATGTATTTTGATGTGCTGAATTCAAATATGACAATTAAAACAACTGATTGGCTACTGTTGCTAAGATATTTAAGTTTTTACATTTTATGTCTATGTATATTGTGTAGATAGTAGAGTTTTAATCATAAATTGTAAACCTAGGTCTTTTCATGTGTTTATGGTTGCTTTACATGATAATATTCCACCTGTCCTGTTTATGTAACACTTTAAAAATCAGCAAAAGGGTTATATAAATAAAATTTATTATGAAACAAAAGGCAAAAAACTATTATGTACATAGTTTAGTCCTATTCAGTGTCTACTCGGCGCTTCTTGGCTTGTCTCTTGTATTCATTAAATGGAGCATCTCTTGTCACTGTCCAGCAATAGTCTGCAAGCATTGATGGGCTCCATTTGCCCTGATAGCATTTCTCCATTGTTGCAATGTCCTGGTGAAATCGCTCGCCGTGCTCGTCGCTCACTGCTCCGCAGGTCGGTGGAAAAAAATCTAGATGAGAGTGCAAAAAATGTATCTTTAGTGACATGTTGCAACCAAGGCTTTTGTATGCCTTGAGGAGGTTTTCCACCAACAACCTGTAGTTGTCTGCCTTGTTGTTTCCGAGAAAATTTATTGCCACTAACTGGAAGGCTTTCCATGCCGTCTTTTCCTTGCCACACAGTGCATGGTCAAATGCATCATCTCGAAGAAGTTCACGAATCTGAGGACTGACAAAGACACCTTCCTTTATCTTAGCTTCACTTAACCTGGGAAATTTTCCACGGAGATACTTGAAAGCTGCTTGTGTTTTGTCAATGGCCTTGACAAAGTTCTTCATCAGACCCAGCTTGATGTGTAAGGGTGGTAACAAAATCTTCTTTGATTCAACCAAGTGGTGGATGTTGAACACTTTTCCTCCCAGGCTCCAATGACTGTCGGAGTGGCCAGTCTTTCTTGATGTAGTGGAAATCTCTTGCACGACTATCCCATTCGCAGAGAAAACAGCAGTACTTTGTGTATCCAGTCTGCAGACCAAGCAAGAGAGCAACAACCTCCAGTCAAAGATGTATTGTAGTCATTTCTGGTTTAAATTGAGATCCCTTCCCTTTATAACTCACTTATCCTCCGCCATTCCCAAGTCAAGGGTCATAAATACTGACCCAATAGCATATCTTGAAAACTAGAGCCAATCAACAATTTTAAGCATCATTTTCGTTCTCAGTGACCCAGAATTAGTAAAGTTTAAGTACATTTATTTCAGAAGCATTTTGGCTGTAGAGCAGTGTAATACCTGCTATGCTACAAGGCTATAGTAATTATGATTATTGCCTCTTTTGTTTCATATTTAATGTAGTTTTAGATCCAACTATTATTAGTTACATTGTGTTTACACTGTAAATAGGCTCAGTCATGAGGTTAATTGTATAGAGCCTTGTAATATCACACATCCTACAAAGGGTTTCTGGCACTAAGTTCATGGCCAGTTAGAAGCTTCAGATAATTGATATAGGTTTGTTTTACCTGGGTTAACTCAGAGCCTTTGGGCCTAATTCTGCACTCAGTGGCAGTGTTATAACTGAGAGAAGAATTTGCCCCCTTTTGTTTACCTGAGTACAAATTTGCATGCTGCCTTTACTGATCTTCACAGTCTCATCCTGTTTACATTAGTGACTGAGCCCCAAATCCTTCTTTCTTATTTCTCTTGAATACTTTGCATTTATTCCACTCAAAGTTTGCTGAAGTAAGCAGGACTTGCATATTTGGGATATGTATGACATCAGTAATGCCAGACTCAGAGTATTTTCCCCTAAATCTGCCTTGTTTCACAAAAATTCATCTGAAGTCCATGACATTACGTTCAACTGGTAGCTTTTGGAACAGTACTTTAAATGTACTGATAATACAGGACCAACTATATACCACCTATAAACAGCAATATGACTTACACATACCTGTGAGCACATGTATTAACACTCATTAGAAATCAAATTTGCTGACCTGATTTTTGTATCCGCCACTCTTTACGCTGACAAGATCAGATTGCCTGCTCACACCAATTAGTAGAAAGAGGTGAAGCAAATTAAAACCCAGACTCTTTTGGTGTGAAGGCAGGGGGGAGTTCCAGCAATGACTGAAGAACTAGGGCAAACATTTCGTTTAAAAGTGAAAAATGTTTTTAAAAAATTAAAATAGCATGAAAGGAAAGCTTGACTATACCCAGCTAATTGCGGTACTGGTCATTCTGATTCCCTTTCTTACATATGTCCTTTTTTTTAAAAATTTGTGGTGGTTAATTCCTTTCAGAAGAGCTGATATCATCACACTGGCTTCTGTAATAATTTTTAAGAGCACAGTACAGAGAGACTCAATGAGAGAGGAGAATGCTCATGGCTAATTTTCTAGGGACTGATTTGGCTCCCTTCTGAGAACCCTGATTGGTTGATGTTGGCCTCTGGAGTGGGAAGGACATGAAGAAAGAATTCTAATTCCTTGCTTTATCTGATTTTGTGGAAACAGCTCCAAAGTTGTGCCTTGGGGACTGGGCTTTGTGGTTCAGGAGAGGGCAGAGCTGGGAGAGCAGCTGTTGTCTGTGAAAGAATCTGACCTTCCACACTTTGAGGAATCACTTCTTAAGACTGTGTTGAGCCCTTCATTTTGGGGTTTGGGCACTAGGGAGGATGCACTATCTGAAAGGAACACTGAGAGGCCTTCTGCTTTGGGGGATGCCATACTCCTGCTACTACATCACTTTGTGGGGTACAATTTACTTCCTGCTGCAGTGCCAGTATACTGACACCAGAGTCAGGTATAATCGAACACCCAGAGTGAATAGGACAGGGGTGGCTAGAACTGCTGATAATGTTCTTTTGGGGCACTCTACCAATACCATTTTACCTTTTACGTTAACTAAATGGTTTATTCAACCACTATGGATTAAGATCTCTCTCTCTCTCTCTCTGTATTGCCATCCTTGGACGAACTTTGTCTTGATTAGCATTTGTTGTTAATCATAGGAAATGTGAGATATATATAAATGAATATAAAGGTGAAATTGAGTCCTACACAGATGCACACAAGATCCTGTGCATCACTTAAAACTGAGGATAAACACTTAGGGTCCTGATTCAGTAAAGCACATAACATTAAGAAGGTGAATAATGTCATCCATATCCAGCTTAGCATTGAAGCACTTAACTTCAAGCATGCACATGCTTCAAGTTAAGTACCTGCTGAATCTGGGCTTTAGTGCCCGCTCCTGCAAATGTTGTCACAGGTGTGTCACTTTCCTCACAACTGTAAGTAGCCTCGTTGAATAAATGTGGACAAGTGTTTTCAGGGTCAGAGTTTAAATTGTTGCATCATGGCCTTTATGGTCCTGATTTGAATTTCATTCCTAGGGCTAATACCATCTTGTCCTCTGCTTTGGGATGAAGTTCACCCAGACACATCTCTCTTCCCCCACAAACAGATGTTCTTGATACCTGTATTTACATTTGTGGATGTTGTACAGATTCCTAAAATTCTACCTATTTTCCATTAATGTTTCTTCTGCTAGTCTGGTGTTTTCTATACTTTCTGGTATACCTTTTTTAAAATACAATCTTAGGAATGAAACAGCTGCTTTGTTCAAAGACTTATGAAAACAGCATTTTGCCAGCAGTTGCTATTTCATAGACAAAAATTGTCCTTTGTCCTTTTGTACCTGGCTAAGCTACTCTAAAAAGAAGTTCTGTACAGAGCAACAACAACCACCAATATTCAACTCAATGACTTGGGCATCGTGTTATTATTTACACTTCTAAGACAGGACAATAGAGTTTATTGCACTTTGCATGCTCCAAGTGAGCACGAGAATTCACAGAAGGCTGAGAGGAACATACATCATATCCTGTTAAGCATCTTGAGGTTCCTTAACATTTCAATTATTACTGGATCTCATCCTGCTTCCACTGAAGGCAATGGCAAACAAACTTGACAACAATAGGAGTAGGAGCAGATTCATTATTATCATGACTATTATTTTTACAGGCTATTTGATAGAGAGCTGCAGAGATGCTAAAGCAGGCTGCAAGGCACTGTATGTCTGGAATAATTTCATTTCCAAACAGGGGGACAATTGGCAGTTATTTAGGTTTGCTTCAGGACATGTCTCGAACTCAGTATGTCCAGCTTCATTTGAATTGTCTTAACCAATCTTCTCCCAGCTATCATAAATTTTTTTAATTGTTTTAATTAGCTTTTACTGAAAAAAAACTATGCAAAATTAGCTTTCTTGATTTTAAATATCAGTGGCATGGGCAGTGGGTAGTGAAGGCTGGGGGTGGCTAAGTCCCACCCACGTTCTGCCCCAAGACCCTGCCGTTGTTCCCCCTCTTCCCTGAAGCCGGCTCGGGGCTCAGGTCGGCAGCCAGTGGCTGGGGCAGCCAGGGGTGGCTTGGACCTGCCCAGGGGTTGGGCCAGTGGCCCAGGCCAGCCCTAGGATTGAGCCAGCGGCCCAGTGCTTGGGCAGGTGCAGCTGGAGTAGGCCGGGCCAGTGCGTCTGGGGTGGGCTGGCTGGTGCTCCTCTGGCCGTGGGGTGTGCAGGGAACTCGGGGCTCTGGCGGGCAGGGGGTGGGGTCTTGGGCAGAAGGGGCCGCATGGGCTAGCCTCCCTAAAGGGGGAGTTCACCCGCCACCAATGATCAGTGGCTGGGAAAAATAAGGCTCATTAATTACGGCATGTAGATCTACACAGAATCTGGAAAATGAGTAAAAATATTTATTTGGGTCTGATCCACAGGCTACTGAACCCAATTGGAATCTTTGGATGAAACCCGTGAGGACTGTTATGAATATTTCCCAATTCCCAGAATGTTAGGGCAAACCTAAATCACAAATTGACCATTGAGTTTATGTACTCTGAAACTATGTGAAATATCAAAAAGAGCTATAAAATATCACTTTTGTTCCTCACATTATCCAGGGAGATAGCAGCCTCAAAATCATGAGTCATTTCTGCATCTGATCTCAAATAGAAGCTGCGCCAGTTGAAAGGAAAAAGTTGACATATCCATAAGCAGACTTGGCATGCACCGTCAAGTGATGAAATGCCTCGGAAGTACTGACACTAAAGGCAACCGGAGCTCTCAGCTGAGAATTAGTTTATTCCATACTCTGACATCCTTAGCCTTACCAGTCTATAACCCAGCTGTCTCATACAACTGACAACACGAACTCTGCCAAATGATAGCTTTCCCATTTATGAACACTGTAGGCTCCAAAATACTCTGCCTCTGGTATCAACAGCTGTGTGTCAACCATCATAAGGAATTTTGAGCCTCCAAGCTCAGTACCCAGTGATTTAGTAGATGAAACGCAACACAATTGTTCACTGTACTTTTTCTTTAACATGCCACATACAGCTTTGCATTGCATTGACACATGCATGTTGTTAATATAAGCACCCATTCAGGGAGATACTTAAGCATACTTTAAACACATATGTACTCTCCTTGAAATCTACTTACAGTGGCCCATGAGTCTAAGTACCTTCCTGTATCAGGACCATGATGTGTGCATTTTTCTATTTGACCTTTTCTGTATTGTGCTAAGCTTTAATTCTCCCAGCCTTTGAAGTATATTTCTGGACATTCACACAGGTAGCACCAAAGCAATAATGTGGAGTCACCTTGGTATGCATTTTAGAGTTAATAATGCAACTTAGTTTGCAAGTACTTTTCCAGGGTTTCAGCTTGTATGCTTTGAGGTATATTTAACATACCCCTCTTGCTCTAAAGGTGCATACACATTATTGCTCTGAAGATGGAGCTAAAGATTTTTGCAAAGATAGCAGATGTTAGCCACAAATAAACAGACCAGATAAAAAGCCTTTTTTTTCTTGTAAAGAACTGATAAATAAGCCATGTTTTCCTGACTGCAGCTTATAGAGTTGGACATCTGTAGCTCATTAGTTGTCTACAACTGTCATTCAAATGAATTAATTGAAAGAATTAGGTGTCTTCTAAAAGAGGGGCAGAACAAAAATAAATTCACTTTTCTTCATCTTCTTTTAAATGTCTCTCTGGCATTGTTATGTGCTAAGGACAGTTACACAGAATAATTTATTCTTTCAAATCTTTTATCTTTGCCTCTTCTTCCTGTTCTCTGTTTCCTATGTATGAACTAGAACTTTTGTTAGTACCTCAGAAATATCAAGGAGTTTCATTCATACCTAGTGGTGATCTCTTTTGCAGGGGGCATGTATTACATAATATGATGGGTAAAAGGACTGTTTCATAATTTGCGGCATAATACCATGGCTCGTTATCCTAGTGTTGTAAGAGCAACCCATCACACAGCTGTTCTAGATTTGATCATAAGTGCGTAAATCATTTCTCCACTCTTTTCTATGGATAGCTATTAATAAGTGAAATAATATGCTAAAGATTATGAATTTCATGGAATTTATTATATGCAAAATTCATAGCCACCTCAATGTTTAGGACTCCTAAAATTTGCATTATGAAGGATTCTTGCAAACTTTTTATGAGAAATTTAAACATCGCCATTGTTTGCAACACACCTTTGAAATTTGGAAGAGCCAAAGCTCTGGGGCTAGAGACACACTTGTTGCTTGTCTCATGAACTTCTATTCACATGTTATAAACCAGGGATCGGCAACCTTTGGCATGCAGCTCGCCAGAGTAAGCACCCTGGCGGGCCGGGTTTGTTTACCTCCCACGTCTGCAAGTTCGGCCGATCGTGGCTCCCACTGGCCGAGAAGCGGCACGGGCTGAGGGATGTGCTGGCTGCCGCTTCCCGCCACCCCCATTGGCCTGGAGCGGCGAACCCACAGCCAGTGGGAGCTGCGATCGGCTGAACCTGCTGATGCGGCAGGTAAAGAAACAGGCCCAGCCCGCCAGGGGGCTTACCCTGGCAGACTGCATGCCAAAGGTTGCCAATCCATGTTATAAACTGTTGAGAATCACCATTTCCCTTCTCTTGCTTGAGCAGCTCAGGAAAATGTTGGCAGCGTAGCAAACAATAATTGTGCAGGAACAGCCTAAAGAGTTGGACCCATACCACTTCCAAACCAGCAGACCACATTCCACAGGGAAGGCCTAGGAGCTGCTGGCATAGCTGCAGAAGTGGAGAAGGGGAGAGAGAACTAGGCTGGGCAGAATTAGATATAAATCTAACATTTCCCAGCTTTTGAGTGCTTGACCTAAACAACATTCTTCTAATATATTTTTTGTGTGTAATTATTATTCATACTACAGTAGTGCCTAACTGAGATACTAGCTCTTCTGTTCTAGGTGCTGTGTGTTCATGTGGTAAGAGACAATTCCTGCCCTGAAGACCTTAGTTGAAGGGCTTGTCTACATGGCAAGTTATTGTGCAGCAAGCTGGGGTGTGAATTTACAGTGCACCAATTTGCCATGCAGTTACGTCCTCTATGGACCCTGCTACAGTGCATTGAAAGGCCCAAACTGCATACTATAGCAGGATCCACATAGGACATTACTGCATGGCAGGCTGGTACACTATAGATCCACCCCTGGCTTGCTGCGCAGTAAATTGCTGTCCAGGTAAGATGGGCAAAGGAAGTTATAGCTCCATAATACAGATAGAGAATTGAAGCACAAAGGGATCAAGTGATTTGATCAAGAACATATAGGAAGTCAGTAGCAAAGCTGGGAACTGAACCCTCTTGTGTCCCAGTCCAATATCTTTGTCACAAGGCCACCAGATAAATAAGAGGAAATGCCTATACAATAAAACACTGGAACTCCTGTGATAAAGTCCAATCCTATGAAGTATTGAGAGCCTTCAACTCTCATTAAGGTCATTGGGAGCTGAGATTGTTGCATGTTCATTAGCTCAGCACTTTTAAGGATCAGGCTCAGACTGAAGTGACATGGAAGTACCAGATTGCTCCACTGATTTTTCATTTTGCTTGTAGGCCCAAATCCAGCTCCCACTGAAGTCAGTGGATTTTTTTCTATTAACTTCAATGGGTCCACTGGCATGGGGAGATTTTGTTTATAGGCAGGTTTCAATCTTCATTAAGATTAAATCATACTAAAAAGATTATAGATCATAATGTGTGGGAAAACAATCCAATCAACAAAAGGAAGCTTGAAAATATAACTATCTTGTTAGTATCTTTTGTACAAACAATTTTACAGTGTGAAAGAATACAAGACCATGGACAGAATACATGAGAGAAAAAAGGTGCAAGGACATGGTGAAGAAACTAAAGTAGTCAGAAATAAAAGGCCATCAACAGAGGGAGAGGGAAATTAAAAGACACAAAGGGGGAAAAGAAATATCTTTTAAGAGTCAACTGTATGTTACTTCTGAACTCTCACCTCCTCCCCAACTTCCATTGCTTTCACCCTCCTCCCCCAGTTCTTTCTCACTCCTGACAGTTAATTAACAGTGTGCCTGCTACAGTCTCCTAGTCTAGTGACAAATTTCAGTAATTTGATGGTTCTGGCTGTGCGGAAATCCACTCCAAAAGCCTTCTCTGAATTCATTCTCTCTGTTGGATTTATCCCATGAATTAGATCTTTAGTTGCACTATGATCTATGCCAGAGTAGGATTTTATATCTTAATTCCTACATTTGATACAGAAAAACTACAAAAATCCATGAACACAGTGTGAGTTCTTACCTTTTATCTTTAGCTCCTTGCTTATGCCTTCATCTCCAGCAGGTTATATCAAAGCAGCATGACAAAAGAGGTTGCAAAAGTGGCTCAAGAAATTATGGATCTAACAACGATAAGAGAAAAAAGTAGATTAGATCTCTGCAGCCCTAGGAAGGAGCAGGATGGGAAGGCGAAGAGAGAATGTAGCTTAGTTGTTAAGGCGCAGGTGTGGGAGATGAGGATTCTTGGTTCTATCTGTAAATTCTCTGGGGCAGAGACTAAATTTTATGTTTATACAGTCCTTAGCACAGTGGGGCCCAGTCCCTGTTTGTGGCCACTAGGCCTGTCATCAATGGATACCTTTTGTAGTGTAGACAAGGCTAACTTCTCTGTCCCTCAGTTTTCCCATCTTTAAAATGCCAATAATCTTGTCTGAGAGACAAGGTGGGTGAGGTAAGTTTGAGCTTACACAGAGCTCTTCCTTGGGATCTGAAGAAGGTCTCCAGACCTGAAGAGGAGCTTTGTGTAAGCTCAAAAGCTTGACTCTCTCACCAATAGGAATTGGTTCTGTAGAAGATATTTCCTCCCCCACCCTGGGATCACCATGACTACAACAATACTGCATACAATAATCCTACCTAGTTCACAGGGGTGTTGATGTATTAAAGACAATTAATTTTGTAAAATCTTCGAGATCCTCATAGGAAAGACACTAGTCAAATGCAGAATACTATCATTACTAAAATTTGATAGTTATCTAATAGCCAAACAGGAAAACAGAAGTGACAATTATTAGGGGCCTTTCTACAACAAGCATTTATGCCTCTGAATATAAAAACATTACTTCAGGTCTCCTCCATCTCTGATACTTAGCTTTTTCTGTAAAGCATATACACATTATACATTCCAGGGTATTTCCTTACAGTTAAAGTTAAGCACATCTTAAGTGCTTAGCTGGGTCATGTCAGCATGCTCAGAACCTTGAAAGATTAATCCCATAGTTCCCAGATTTTCTGGGTTAGTTTTAGAACTGATGGGGAAAGAGAGAAAGCATTATTTAGGATATTATAGATGTTTGAAAGCTGGATACTCAAAACTGCAGGCATTTCTGAAAATTTGGCCCTAGGTGATTTGATTAACATCACAGAGGGAATCAATGTTAGAGCTGAGATTAGCTTCAAGAGTCTCTTGGTCTCAGTCCTATGTTAGTCCACTAAACCATGATGTCTCTTGTTAATAATGATTTCTGCCATATGGAAGAGCAACTTAATATCATTTGCTGAGCGGTCAACTGACCTTCTCAGCCACAAATTCTGATCTGTGGCCTTGGATTTGATGTACTCAAAAATCTCAGCCCTGGGAGGCTGTTGGATGAATATGGATAACCTGTGATCATTAGGTAAAATCTAGGATATGCTTTTGAATCCTACCGATCAGTTTACATTTTCAAGGCAATTTCCACAATGAAAAGGACTAGAAAGTGTTAAAATGAAAGCTGAGCTCAACCTCATAATTTTGGTCCCACACAGGTCTTGTCACAATTGCCAGAAATTCTATTGGCTCTGGGAGATAAGTAACATTTCCTGTTTTCTTAATCGCTCTGCTTGTTATTAGGAATGGCATTTGAACTATGTTATGATTATGGATCTTAAAAACAAGACTCCTTCCTGAATTTGTAAATTGAGTGATGCATTTCTCCAATGCAACATGTCCTTCCATCAGTGGCACATGGGAATGCTGCCAAAAACACACTTGCTGCAGGCTGCCTGCTTTCACTTACAGATATTATATTGCAAATGCATTACAGTTTCATCATTTTCTTTGCAAAATAAATGGATGAGTCTAGTGTTTACATTTTGTGTATTCAAAATCCATTACAAGTAAACAAGAGCATTCTGAGCTAAAAGTGATGTGAACCAGAAATGTGGTTCTCTCCCTGCAATATTGTTTAAATCACTTTGCCCTTGTTTTTAACAGTACTGTACCAAGCAACTGTCAAATATGGTTTGGTGGATTCAGCCATAACTTAATAATGGTTTAACATTGTGAAGACACTTTACAGGCACATACAGCCTGATCCAAAGCCCACTGAAATAAATGGGAACTTTTTGATTGACTTAATGGATTTAGGATTAAGCCCTTATTGGCTGATTAGAGTAGTAAAGTACCTAGATGGAGTTTAAACACCTCAGTAATGAGCTTTATTGTAGAAGTGTACAAATAAATGTGAAGAATTCCTGACCTTTAATGGACCAAACACAAATAATCAAGGCCACCCTCAAGTAAAGTAGAAGTTTTCATAGATTCTGTGGCCAGAAAGGACAATTATAAACATCTAACCTGACCTCCTGTGTAACACAGACCATAGAAACTTACTCAGTCATTCCTTTATCTAGCCCAACAACTAGTGGTTGAACTAGAATATATATTTTAGAAAGACATCCAGTCTTGATTTAAAGATTCCAAGTGATGAAGTATTTACCACAGTCCTTGGAAATTTATTACAGCGGTTAATTAATCTCACTGTTAAAAATGGTGTCTTATTCCAACTTTTAGGTTTCCTGACTTCACTTTCGAGGCACTGGATCTTGCCATGGTTTTGCCTTCAGATTGGAGAAGCTTCTAGTACGAGGTCTTGCTGGCTTTAGCCCCACCTAGCACAAAGGTCTAAAGTGTGGCTTACTTCACCCACACTTTAAAGAGGAAGATTACCCACCCTCCTAGCTCTCCTCTGAGCTCCCCTTTCTAGAGAAATTTCCTTCCTGACTGTCACTGCGTGACTCAGTCCCATATCCCAAAGACACATGCTTCATAAAGTGTGCTGATCTGGCAAATTAATACACCACAGCTGGTCTAGCCCTGCTGTACCTGCAAATATTTGTACTGAAGGCACGCAACTGGGAGCCAGCGGGAGAGGCTTAGCCCTTTCTCCACCAGCCTTTTCATGCCCCATCACAGGAATAGATTCATTCCAAAAGCCAGACCCAAGCCTGGCTGTTAGGTTCAGGAAGTCAGCATGTTCTTTACAAATGGTTTTTCAGGCTGTGCGTGGCCTGAGTTTTTGTAGTGCAGAAGCTGAATTGAGTCCATATGGAAATTCACCTTTACTGTGGACTAAGGCCTGTTGCTATTTTTTTAAAAGTAACATTCTTTTTATAATGGCCAGTTTGTTTGTTCCAATTAATACAATCATGGGCTCTAGTGGTGCCCATTTAGACTATATGGCACTGATGTTCTCTTGCAACCCTTTTAGTAGGAATACATCCCCTTCACTAGGCTGTCAAGACTGTCTCTCTGGGTATGTCTACAATGTAGTTAGACACCCATGGCTGGCCAGTGTCAGCTGACTCAGGCTGGCAGGGCTTGGGCTAAGGGGCTGTGTAACTGACGTGTAGACATTTGGGCTTGAGCTGCAGCCCAAGGTCTGGGACCCTCCAACCTTGCAGCCTGAGCATCTACACCACAATTATACAGCACCTTATCCCAAGCCCCATGAGCCCGAGTCAGCTGGCACAGGCCAGTTGCGGATTTTTAATTGCATTGTAGACATACCGTGTGAGTCTCAAAGCTAGCTTTCTTTTGCAGAACATTTTCCTTTCTCCTCAAACAATGAATCTTCATAAATTCAACAACACTTGTACCTCAACATTGACTGGTCTCTTCCTATGACAACAAAGTTCTTATTTTAAACCTTGGTGTCCCATGCACCACATTGGCTGCTTCCCCAATGTGTAAAGTTGTCAACTGAAGGTCTGATTCTGCCGGCTTAGGGTTTACAGCCTGATCCAAAGACCACTGAATCCACTGTGAATCTTTCCACTGACTTCAATGGGCTTTAGATCAGACTCCAGATTAGTCAGTGACAAGTATAATATATATAAACTGTTCTGAAAATTAATGGATATTAGAGATATTCTGTGTAGCTCTACATATTCCTATACACAAATATTTATTTCGCTATCAAAGTTGTTAAAATTGAGCCTTGCAGTTTTCCATTACCTTTGCACATGGATGAAAATATATAACCAATCTTTACATTTTTGTGTAATTAATTATCGTTGCCCCTTCATAATAATGAATGAGAATTAAATAAGGCAATAATTATTACTCCTTCATTTTGGTTTAAACCATTTAAAATGCTACTGTTTTCAATATATGCCCTTCATATTGAGGAGGATGGGGACATGTTAGAAAATGAACAACTGTTTAGGAAGAGAGATCCCTTCAAACTGCACAAGCAGCAGAGCTGCAACTCTGAACCCTAGAGATCAGCTCAACTTCTCAGAGCGCCAGCCAAACCACACAGACAGCAATCCAGCCTGGTAGACATTACAGCAAGCATGGAAAACACTATATCAGAACTATCAGTCACTGGCTGTTTAGTAATCTGATTCCTGAGCAACTTCCCAGACATTGTACAAATTAGGGCATGAAGAAATGATTGATTTTTTTTCCCTTCAAAGAAATTGTGGGAATTTTCCATTACCCGCCCTCCCCTGTTCATTTTGCATGATTGCATTCTCCATCAGGAGGCTCTGTTAGGGAAAGGACATGTTTAGGGCACACGGGATATATTGATTCAGCAGTCTCCATGCTCGACTCAGCAGCACTCAGTGGTGCAGCTATGTGATAATTGGGTCTGAATCTGGCCCCATATTTTTATAGAACATAATGGATTTCCTTTAAGTGAGAAATAAAAGCTAATTTTCTGACTGCAACTTTAGATGAGCTTCAGGTCCCAGGCACATGTACATTCCTTACAATCACCAAGTAGTCCCAATAGAAGTTTCAACACAGCCACCACATCTACAGTGCAATGATACTACTATAAGGAAATTAAAAGTTAAGAAGGAAAAGGTTAAGATTGGAGGGATTGTCGTAACATGTGAATGTGGTGCTGTCAGAATAATCTCATCCTCTTCAGCTTTTTTTACTGGAATAAAAAAAGGAAAGCGAAGCAAGCCAAAATTGGAGTGAGTGAGATTGCTTTGCTTCAGGGGAAACAATAAATAAATAAACAAATAAATAGCAAATGGAATAGCACTGTGTGTCATTTAAGAAAAAAATGATTTTAGTTTGTCATTTGGGGGCCGCATGTAAAGAAATGTCTGCATATAAATCTCAAATTCTGGCAGGTTCAAGTGAAAATGGCAGCACATCAGTATCCTTGGTGGGAGGGGGGAGGGAAAGAGCCACAATGGACATGCAAAGTCAAACTATAGTGCTTGTTTCAACAAATGTTTAACTCTACCATGGCAGAGCTGATATTTTCCATATAGTAGCCCAAAATTCTGTTTATGGGGTGAAGAGAATGGACGCTGTGTTACAGAATCTTTTATTCCAGCTATCATTTATGAAAGTATTGATTCTTTGGAGTTATGTTCGAATGGCCTGGCTGGTCTTGTTATGATAGATTAAACTTCCTAATTCATTACAGGATGAAAGGGAAAACTTTTTGGGTCCATTCCTATTCACCTTACTAATATATTGGTCCAATTGGCTTCAATGGAATTACTTGCTTGAGTGAAAAAAGCAAGACTTGGCCTTCTATGGAAAGGTTATTTTAGCATAGTAGATATGTATCTGGAGCAAAACCATGTGATGGAACACTTCCAAACTTTGTGGTATGATTTCTGTAGCTTGTGTCTGTTTCAGTTTGTTTCCCCATGGGCTATATCTTTAAGTGCTAAATAAACTCATCTCTGCTGCAAAGCCATTCCATGTTCAGATGTAGCCAGTACAGTGGACAGACAGACAGACAGCTCTCACATGAAGACCTGTTCTCTTTTGGTTTGTCTCTCTTCATCTAAAATAAACGTCATTCTCATCGAAAATATATCATTGCCCCATGTGAATGGGAAAAATGTAATATGGGGAATTTCAGATCCAGATCAGATTCAGACTTTACAGCTGAGGCCCATCTCTACACATAGATATCTCTTAGCCTCCCCCAAATACAGGAAGCCACAGACTCAAGATTTAACTCGCTAAGACTTAAGTAATTAATTTGGTGGTGTACTAGGCTATGAGGATATAACTTAATTTTGGATACTTACATAAATATACTTCTAATTGAAATAAGTGCCATACAATTGGGCCCTGAACTGGCAAAAGATTTAAACATGTGCTTAAATTCATTGCTGAAGAAGGAGCTCTGTCTGGAATTGCTGCCAATCTATACAATGTCTGAGTAGGAAGTGCACTATTTTATAAGGTGGTCTGACTATGATGTTTGATTTTTTTCCTATTATATATATTGTCACCCTCTTGTCTAAGTATTTTCACACTCTGTAATAATGCAAAGAGCTGTCATAGAAGCACTATAGGAAACTAACTGGGAATCAATCAGCATTTGATTAATGAACATTCTTGAAGAACAAACACTTTCCCGCTTAAGTGAAGTTGCTAGGTTCCATTTTATCAGAACTGAAGTTGAATTGTTTTGTTCTGAACATGAATGTTTGCATTTTCATTGTTAATCAACATACTCATGAAAATGATTATGCAACGTACAACATAATATTATATATACAGTAATATGTTTTGGGCCTGATTCTGTGCCCATTAAAGTCATTAGAAAAAGGGATCAGGAACCTCAAATGTGTGAATGGCCAGGAATTAGGAAAACTGTATAAACACAGAATTGAGGTGCACACATTGTGTTGGTGGTGGAAGCATGTTATAAGGGCATTTGGCTGTGGTATGTTCCATCTTTTGGAAGATCTGAAGAAACCTAATGAGCACAACTGGTAAGCCCCTCAAAGATCTCACGGAATTTCTTGGAAAAATAGGAATAGCTGCCCAGCAATCCTGGCCAAATCCCAACTGCAGTAATTGCATCGTTCCAATTTAGGGCCCCAATTCTGCAAATATTTATGCACATGCTCAAATTTACATACAAGATTGAGGCTTAAATTTCTTTGTCTCTTCAACTCCCTAAAGTATTTTCCTTGCTGCCTGTTCTAAAATATGTTGGGCAGCATTACTGTGCCATCATAACAATTGCCACATCATTCCTCAGAAAATGGATGCATTTTGGTGGTGGCTGAAACAGTCCCAATGTTCTCTGGGCCTCATCCACCCCTACATTACACAAGTTTTATGTTGGTATAACTCAATTGAAATAAATAAAAATCCATTAGATTTCAATAGACAAAGTTGCTGTAATGCAGCGGTGAACCTGCCCCCAAAACTCTGTATAGTATTTCATTCCTGTATGTAAAATAAATAAATAAATAAATAAAGGATTTAAAAACAAAATAATGATTTTAAGTTGTTCTGTCAGACCATCTTGAGAATTAGCTTGTATTAAAAGCCTTAGAAACACAAATAGAAATTAGGTATTATTTTATTTACCTTTTTATTTCATAACCTACAACAAACATTTCATAATGAACATAAGCAAAATGTTCAGTTGATAAATATACAGAAAAGAGAGCTAGTTACAATGAATTTACTCATTAAGGACCTGTTCTAAAGTCCATTCAAGTCAATGGAAATCTTTCCATTTACTGCCATTGGCTTTGGATCAGGCTCTGAACACCCAAGCTCACAGAAGACTACGAAAGGATAAGAATAAAGATGGTCCTTGTCCTAGTAGTGTTCTTTGTTCAGTGTCAGAAGAAGGCGACACATGCTCAGCACATGCTGATTCTCTATCGTTACATTATAAATACAATTTTGCTAGTGAATTTTGTTTTGCCTCCCATGGGAAAAAAACTTAATTGTTCCATTCTTCCAAGCTCAGCTTTGATTTTATTTACTAGTGGATCTGTAGTTAATTTGATTTCTTTTAACATAATGAAAATCTTGTTCCAGGACCCATTTTCAATTCCAATCTTCAAATTAGCATCTGTTATATGGATTACTGTCCTAATAGATAAAGCACAGGATGGGGTACTAGTTGGTGTCTGCAGTTCAAGAACGAGGTTGATAAATTGGAGAGGGTTCAGAGAAGAGCCACGAGAATTATTAAAGGATTAGAAAACATGCCTTATAGTGATAGACTCAAGGAACTCAATCTAAATGCGGCATGCCCGGTGGAGGAGGCGGGGCTGGGGATTTGGAGAAGGGGTTTGGAAGGTGTGGAGTTGGGGCGGGGCTGGGGGCAGGTGGGCACGAAAAAAAGGGGAGGTGGCCAAAATTTTTTTTGCTTGGGGCGGCAAAAATTCTAGAGCCAGCCCTGCTCAGAAGTCTCCGCTTGCTTGCAGACTTCGGCACAGGCCCCTTCATGAAAGTCCCTTACCGTGATTCCTTCCCTCAGACTGACCCATCTCATGTTTCATGGGGCTCAGGTGTCCATTAAGTTATCACCTGATGTTTCCCAGTCCCACACCTTTGGATGAGAAACAACTAATTGGGTACATCTATTGAACCTGTGCCATAATTAATTGACCATTAGCCTGTTTATACTGGCTGGGATTTTTCAAAAGCATTCAGCATTGGGTAGTCCTGTTCCTTTTGTAATCAGTGGTAATAGGAGCAGTTTTATGCAATTGTGGAACACTTGTGAAAATCCCACCCACCATGGGGAGCATGAAGGGAGTCACCACTTGTGTTTGACTTGCTTTTTAATGTTTGTGTTGTGAGGAAATGCACATGAGCAAACTTTGGCCTAAATTAATGCAGTCTTCAGTGTGGCAATTTCATATTTTAAAAAAAGCAAATGTGGAGGCTGATGGCTGTGCCTGGTGAGAGGTATTACTTAGGGAGTAGACAAGACAAGTGAGAAGTAGACAGAAGGCCTGACACTAAGAAAATGGCCAAACCAAAGTTTTCAAAAGAAACTAATGTTGTAGGTGTCTCAATGTTGGGGTGTTACACTTAAGATGCCTTACGGGGCCTAATTTTTAGAAGATGAGTGTGCAACACTCTGCACATTCAGGCCTTTTTAATGTGTCTCAAGACAGCAATGTTCTGGGACTCAAATATGAGAACACCAAAAAAATAAAAGTAGTGCTATTTACCGTCATCTTTCATAGAACATACCAGTATCTAAATGTGGATTCCTCATTTTTTCTGACAAAACCTGTAATGGGAAGAGGAAATTGTACAAGAGCAACTCATCCTTGTTATAATTGTAAAATGCCATAGATCAGAAGGTATTTAATTTAAATTGTCAGAACTCATCAGAAAAAAAACAGACTCTGCGAACTCTTTTAAGATTTCTTGTAAAAAATAAATGTCACACACACACTGAATTATTACAAACATAATCCTAAATGTTTTTGCCAAAAATGACACAACAAAGAATGCCCGGATGATGATTCTTTTCTCAAATACAAGAGAAAGGCTGGAATACATAACCCGTCACCTGAAACGTGGGTTATGCTCTAGTCTATTTGCATCTCTTTTAAACCGGACAAATAATGATGCTGGCTCACATATGGATCTTGCTTGCTCTCATGGTCCATCTGCCCTGTATTTGCCAGCCTTCAGGGCACAGTGCAAGGTGGATCTTTCTAATAAAGCACGTGATTTCTTTTTTACCTTTATTTACTGCTCATGAGAGATGCTGGATTGGGGACTAAAGTCCTCTGTTAATCCACAGGAATATAGGAATTACCATACCATATCAGACCTGTGGCCCATCTAATCCAGTATTGTGTCACCAGCAGTGGCCAGCATCAGATGCTTCTAAGGTGTAAGAAATCCCACAGTAGGGAGATGTGACGTAATCTACACATCATGACAGTCTCATCCTAATTCCTAGAAGTTATTAGAGATTTGTTTAAAATCTGAAACATGAGGCTTTATGTCCCTTCTAATACTTTTTTTTGGAAGTAATAGCTCTTACTACTATGGATATTCTTGATGTCCATGCAAACCACCATTCCCTCTTTGAATCTGGTGGAGTTATTGGCTTCAACACCCCCCTGTGGCAATGAGTTTCACAATCTAGTCATGCTTTGAGTGGAAACAGTATTTCTTTGTATCAGTTTTGAATTTCCACCTTTTGAGTTCTTGTGCTGTGAGACTGGGAGAACAGAAACTCCTGATCTAGCTCTTGTATACAATCCATTATTTTACATATTTTAACGTGTCTACTCTTATTCCCATTTTGACGAACAATCCCATTTTTTTTTCAAACTCTCTTAATTATGAGTTTTTTTTCCAGGCCCTTAATCATTGTCATAGCTCTTCTCTGAACCCCTCCAGTTCTGCAATATCTTTTTAGATGGGGTGACCAGTACTACATACAGTATTCCAGATAAGGCTGCCTCATTGATTTATATAATGTTATTATGATTTCTTTTGCATTTTATTTTTCATCCCATTCCTTATGCAACTTAACATTTTGTTTGCTTTTTTGACCTGCAGCTGCACACTGAGAAGAGGTCTTCACAGCATGGCCTACAATGACACTTAGGTCCCTTTCTTAAGTAGAAATAGTTTATTTAAAATACTATAAGGTGTATGAGCAGTTACAAATTTTTCTTTGCACTTAACAACATTGTACTTAATCTGCCATTGTTTTGCCCAATCACCTGTCTCCGAAGTTCCTCACAGGTTTTTCTGGACGTGACTAACCTAAATAACTTTGTTTCAGGTGCAGATTTTGCTTTGTCACTGCTCAGCCCAGTGTCCAAATAGCTAATAACTATATTAAACAACATGGCACCTAATACAGAACTTAAAGGCACCCTGCTGTTGACCTTTTGCCATAATGAAAACTGTCCATTTATTCCTACTCTTTGTTGTCTGTCTCCTAGACAGTTTTTGATCCATTACAATATTTTGTCTCTCACCCCATGACTAAGCATAATAGAGGAAGCAATAGTACAAACTGCCTCAGATTGTTGTCCCTGTATGCTACAACAATGCAGAAGGATGTGTTATCGAAATGATTTTATACCATTAAAACTATGAATTCAGAAATGATTTGGAACACTGTTCGAATATTTCTTTGTTTTTGTGTTCTTTGTATATTTGATAGAAGAGGTATTTATTGTGTAAGGATAGAGCTGTCCCCTTAAGAATGGGGCAGGGCAGTGGACTGAACTATGCTGTGAGTTTGAGGGAGACCAGCCTACAGCTTCAGAGCACAAAGCTTTTGGAGATAAGTCAGATGGGTCACAAGGACGCAGATGGGTAGGAACAAGCAGCACTGACAGAACTGACTTTGAACCGATTCAGGGTGGTATTTTAGTGGAAACGTTGCCTTCTCGGATACAAAGATGATTTTCCGTTGCGGATGCATTGCACACACCAAGAAAACCATCGGAGTCACTTTAGATTCTCTAGCTGCCTTAGTTAAGTTTTGGTTGAACTCTGGGGCATTGTTTTCAAAATAGTATGTTTGAAGGATTTGCCTTAGTTTGGACAATGTTACCCATAGGCCGTGGAGCCAAGGAGGCCACCTGAGCCAGAGCCTGACCACTTTCCAGCAGTGCTCACAGAGTGATCCAGAGTATCACTTGGGCACTTGAAATGCAGGAAGGGGGACGCTCTGACACGTCAGAATTTCCCTCTCCCCTGTGTCTCTCTCCAATTGGCTCCCATGATGCTCTTCCCCAAAGGATCTGTTGCTCAGTTGCCCTGGGAGACACTGCGGATGGGAAGGGTTTGAGAGGCATACATGGATAGCTAGGGCTTGAGGGGATCAGCTTGGTAATTGAGTCTCCTGGCTGCCCAGAAGCAGGATGAGCAGGGGGAGTCCCCAGAGCCCCATTACTATGGTACATAGAATCATAGAATATTGGGGTTGGAAGAGACCTTAGGAGGTCATCTAGTTCAACCCCCTGCTCAAAGCAGGACCAACCCCAACTAAATCATCCCAGCCAGAGCTTTGTCAAATCTCTAAGGATGGAGATTCCACCACCTCCCTAGGTAACCCATTCCAGTGCTTCACCACCCTCCTAGTTAAGTAGTGTTTCCTAATGTCCAACCTAAACCTCCCCGACTGCAACTTGAGACCATTGTTCTGTCATCTGCCACCACTGAGAACAGTCTAGTTCCATCCTCTTTGGAACCCCCCTTCAGGTAGTTGAAGGCTGCTATCAAATACCCCTCTCATTCTTCTCTTCTGCAGACTATATAATGCCAGTTCCCTCAGCCTCTCCTCGTAAGTCATGTGCCCCAGCCCTCTAATCATTTTCGTTGCTCTCTCCAATTTGTCAACATTCCTTCTGTAGTGGGGGGACCAAAACTGGGCGCAATACTCCAGGTGTGGCCTCATCAGTGCCAAATAGAGGGGAATAATCAATTCCCTCGATCTGCTAGCAATGCCCCTACTAATACAGCCAATATGCCATTGACCTTCTTGGCAACAAGGGCACACTGCTGACTCATATCCACCTTCTTGTCCACTGTATTCTCCAGGCCCTTTTCTGCAGAACTGCTGCTTAGCCAGTCTGTCCCCAGCCTGTAGCAGTGCATGGGATTCTTCCTTCCTAAGAGCAGGAATCTGCACTTGTCCTTGTTGAACCTCATCAGATTTCTTTTGGCCCAATCCTCCAATTTGTGTAGGTCACTCTGGACTCTATCCCTAACCTCCAGCATATCTACCACTCTCCCCAGCTTAGTGTTATCTGCGAACTTGCTGAGGGTGCAATCCATCCCATCATCCAGATCATTAATAAAGATTTTGAACAAAACTGGCCCAGGACCGACCCCCTGGGGCACTCTGCTTGATACCGGCTGCCAACTAGACATTGAGCCGTTGATCACTACCTGTTGAGCCTGACAATCTAGCCAGTTTTCTATCCACCTTATGGTCTATTCATCCAATCCATACTTCTTTAACTTGCTGGCAAGAATACTGTTGGAGACTGTATCAAAAGCTTTGATAAAGTCAAGATATCACATCCACCACTTTCCCCATATCCACAGAACCAGTTATCTCATCATAGAAGGCAATCAGGTTGGTCAGGCATGACTTTCCCATGGTGAATCCGTGTTGACTGTTCCTGATCACCTTCCTTTCCTCCAACTGCTTCAAGTGGATTTCTTGAGGACCTGCTCCATGATTTTGCCGGACTGAAGTGAGGCTGACTGGTCTGTAGTTCCCTGGGTTCTCTTTCTTCCCTTTTTAAAATACGGGCACTATATTTACCTTTTTCCAATCGTCTGGGACCCCTCCTGATCACCATGAATTTTCAGAGATAATGGCCAATGGCTCTGCAATCACATCAGCCAACTCTCTCAGCACCCTTGGATGCATTAGATCTGGACCCATGGACTTGTGCATGTCCAGCTTTTCTAAATAGTCCTTAACCTGTTCTTTCACCACTGAGGGCTGCTCATCTCCTCCCCATACTGTGTTGCCCAGTGCAGCAGTCTGGGAGCTGACCTTATCTTTGAAGACCAAGGCAAGAAAAGCATTGAGTACTTCAGCTTTTTCCACATCATGTGTCACTATTTTGCCTCCCCCATTGAGTAAAGATCCCACACTTTCCCTGACCATCTTCTTGTTGCTAACATACCTCTAGAAACCCTTCTTGTTACCCTTCACATCCCTTGCTAGCTGCAACTCCAATTGTGCCTTGGCCTGATTACACCCCTGCATGCTCTAGCAATATTTTTATACTCCTACCTAGTCATCTGTCCAAATTTCCACTTCTTGTAAGCTTCCTTTTTGAGTTTAAACTGAATTCTGCTTAGAGAATTAAAGTGTTGTTGTTTGTTTTAGTCATTGAAACAGTGTGGCCTGGAAGACTGAGCACCAGACTAGGAGCCAGGAACTCTCAAGTCATTATCCTGGCTCTTGCACTGAATCTTTTGATAAGGTCATGAAACTCATGAGACTTTGGTACACTCTGGATCTCAGTTTCTGCAACTGTAAAATGGGGAGGATAATATCAGTGGTTTTGGATGGATTATTAGTACAGTGCTTTGAAGAGGGAAAATGTGATGCCCTACTACTTTTAGGAAAATATAGTATGACATACATTCAAAGTTTTTAAAGTGTGAATCAGCTGCAATTGTAGTTGACTAAAATGTCAAGGGGAAAATGCCTTCATGAAAATGTGGGATTTCTTATTCAAGGTTTTTTTTTTGTCTGCTTCTATTTGTTATTACAAACTTGTTAAAGTATTTCATTGTACTAGTGTGCATGTTTTTCTGCATTAAACCATACTTAACAATAAGTGCTTCATGCAGGAGAGAAGCGCATGGTAATCTGAACACAGCCAGCCAAGAGCTCCCAAATCTAAGACCAGCTCAGTCAAGGACTCACTCTATGGGCAAATTACTTATACTTTTGTGCCCAGCTCATACACGTGTAAACTTAGGATACTAATATTTACCTCTTGTACTTCATAGTGTGTTGCAAAGATGAAATGGTGTTTAGAAAAAGCTTTAAAGATGTACAGTGCTGCCTTTAAGTGGTAGATATTATAGTTAGATTTCAACTCAGATATTTTTATCTGTCATCTACTGGAAATGTGTGTAAAGAACCAAAAACATACAATCGATTGGTTGCATCTAAGCGGTGGAGAACCAGAAATATGGAAACTGTGTCCATCCTGCAGAACTAGTAAAAATTTTCTTGCTTTGCTTCGGATCACTGTCTTTTCATCTTGGTAGGATGATCTCTGCTTTATTAAATAATGATTTCATCCTCCTTTTCAAATTCCTCAGCTGTGAATGGAAGTGGGTGTATTTAAACTAAATTGAATGTCTTTTCAGAGGCTGGAACAAAATTGGGGAATACATAGCTACTGGGTAATTCTCATTACCTGTCATCCACAGCTGACATTTATTAGAATCCTCATGCCACTTGTGCAGAATTCTACTGTGGCTCGTCTGTGTGTGCTTAGGGCCGGCTTTCAATCACTCCAATAGGCTTTTATCCCTGAAGTGAATCAATACAGAGAGAATTATTTTGCAAAGGCCCGAGTCATCTGTAGTCTATTTGTGTTTAGAATGTTATTTCAGCTTCTCTCCCACAGAACAAATATCACCAGCAGCAAAACCATATCTTCTAATATCTACAAAGAGAAAAGGACAGTTTAGCATTCTCAGTAAATATATAAAGATTTTGCTGGTTAAACTATTTGAAGATTTTATATATAAAAAAATCTTTTTGCTTTGTATTTTCTTAGAGTGTATATATATATATATATATATATATATATATATACACACATACAAAGCAAAAAATAAAGGATCAGAGCTCCTCAAACTTACACAAGTGTCAGCCTTTTCTGGATTTCTCATACTCTGACCCCATGGATCTCTAATACAAGATACTTAAAGATAATATAGGAAACACTTTGTGTTTCAAGTGTAGTTATGTTCCTTAAAAACCTGCATGATCTCTATACAAATTCTGGATGAAGTTTATACACACCAGGCAATGCAGGACACTACCTACTGCCTACCACTTTATCAGAGAACTATGTACATGTATATGTATCTGCTAAACATGAATATTAGTTAAAATTCTAAGCAAATTTTGATTCAACCATGGTTGCAACTCTTTTCTGCTCACTTTTTGTGAATATTCATATGCTTGACCTTTATTGGTGTAAATACTTTGTGATAGTGAATTTTAATACTTAATGAATGTCTAAATAGTAAAAGCAAATTTTATTTCTAAAAGCCACATCCTCATCTTAATAGAGATACAATGATTTACATCAACTGAAGTCTGGTCCTACTATAATAGCTTTTTTAAAAAAGCCTTAGTATATTGATTTTATCATTTGCAGTTCAAAATTTGTTCTGCATCAGTTAGTTATTATATAAGTAGTCAATTCATTGAACAAAAACAATACCACATAAACACAAATGATCAATACAGCATGAATTTCAGATGTACAAATCAAAATTTACCTTGTTTAATTATATAAATCACATGGTATTGTTACTTGCTTGGATGACATATGAAATTTGCCATCACAGCATTCATCTTGATTTGTATATTTGACTTAATAGGGCTACTCATCTTTGTAAAGATAAGAATGTAACTGCAGGATTAGGACCTACATGAAAGACTAGTGAGGCTATAATGTACCAAGAAGGGAAGAGTGAGGAAGGAAATTAATCTATAGATACATAATTATCTTGTTACTTGGTTTAGACAGACATCTGTCTTAATGGTTCCCACTGACCATCAATGGGAGTTTGAGTAAGGACTACAGGGTTTAGCTCTGCTTAATAGTTTTGGATTCATTTATCCCCCAGCCACACCAGTGTAAATCCAGACTCTCTCTGATTTGCCTTGTTAAACTGTCTTTTAATTCCGAGTTACATCAGTGCAAATCCAGAGCAACCAAGAAATGAATTTGGCCATGGTTTTAAAGTCTACAGGGACAAATCCTGATATGTTTACTTCCATTGATTGGGAGTTTACCTGAGTAAAAACTGAGACAGAATGAAAATGATGTTAAAATGGAAAACGGACCTCAGGATTTGGCCCTTATATATCTCAATTAATGTTTATAAAGCTCTTTTTAGTAGTTTCCATTGTATGTAGCTCAGTGAAGATATTATTCATTAATAATACATTGTCATTCTGTGACAATTTGCCTTCATTTGGACAATGTTATCCATAGGCCATGGAGCAAAGGAAGCCCCCCAGGCCAACTTTTCGGCAGGGGGTTAGTGCTGACAGAGTGACCTGGAGCATCAATTGGGCACCTTCTGTTTGAGGATCTCAAAGTGCTTCAAATATTAAGTCTCAACATCCTCTTTGTGGGAGGGAAGTTTATTATTATTATCAGATGGGGAAAGAAAAGCACAGCAAGGTCAATAACTTGCCCAAGGTCATATGGCAAGGGTGACAAAGCTGGGAATACTGCCCAAATTTTCAGATTCTTGGTCCTGCACTTTTAACAGATTATAATCCTTTCTGTACAAACACTTACTCTGTTTTAGTTTTTGATACACAGACCAAAGTTTGAAATTTTTTCACCCTGTTTAATTTTGGTACACTGAATATTCCAATAGTGATGCATGTGGGATTTCCATGCATTGAAATAAAGATATACTTCCTATTGTGTATTAGAGAGACAAGGCAGTGAGGTAGTATCTTTTATTAGATCAGCTTTTCTGTGTATACTCGAAAGCTTGTCTCTCTCCAGCAGAAGTTGGTCCAATAAAAGATATCATCTCACCCACCTTGTCTCTCTAATATCCTGGGACCAGCAGGGCTACCACAACACTGCATCCTACTGTATATAACATTTACAATGCTGTAGGTTTTCATTTGGACAGCATATTCTTAAAAAAAAAAAAAGGAGGAAATAAGAGAAACTGTGTAAAACTGCATGACACTACTGCCACTGTAGTGCCTTTTAAATCTTCTATGTAAGGAATAGCAATAGCAGGATCTTTGAAGGAGGAATCGCTAGTAAGCCTGTGCTGATGCCTTATTCCATTGGGTCTCCTAATTTTACAAGAAAAGTATTTGGAAACAATGGAAGAAGGAACTAACTTTACCTTTGTCATTGGATGAAGAATACAAATATATTCATGTGGCTTCCAAACTGATGTTTCTAATTTTACATGCTAATTCTAGCAACTATTATTTTATTATGTACTTAGTTCATTTAATTATTATTTATTCATTATAGTTAATGAAAAAAAAAAAAAGCCCGGGTAAATGTTTGTAAGAATCAAACATGCCACTGAAGTTTTTATAGAATATATGTTGTTCTAAATCATATGACTTGTGCTGTTTAATTAGGCCTTTAAGTCACGTAACTTTTTTGGACACAATTATTCTTTCACATGGAGAGTGTACGGCTTGCTTGAACTTGTAGTGCAATCACACTCCTTAACCAGTGCAGCATTGCCAAAAGCCAAGTAAAAAGGCAGCACCCAGCAAGGCAAAGCAAAAGAAATCCAGCTGTCCCATTTCCTGTATCAGCTATACATCAATTATTTGTCAGGCAGCAGGTGTAATGTCATTGCAGGTTGTTGAATCCGTGGAAGATTGCCGATGACATTTATGGAGCACAATGGTATTCCAGGAGCTTCTTGGTGTTCTTTTATCAAAGGTGACACACTGAATAACCTGCAGGTTAGAATCAGGAAGGCCAGACTGCGCACTAGGGACAAATGAGATATACTGATGAATGGTCTGACAAAGCAGGCCTGCCTGCAGAGACTAAGTCCTGGGAGGTGAACATGAAGTAAGTCACAGAAATCCAGAAAGAGAAGCAGATGAATTCTAAAAAGAAAAAGGCATGATGTCTCTGTGCACTTAGCTCAGTGGAGCGTATTATCTTCTTAATGCCAAGCTTAGAATTGAGGACATGAAAGAGTCTGAGTCTGCTGGAGACTCTGAAGACTTATGTTTAACTTGACAATGGGTACTCTGCACTTCCGCTGGTCCAGCAGGTAGTTTCAGTCTAAACTCAACCTTTAGTTGACAGGGCAAAACAATCAGTGCTGACTTATTGCATTGGGGTTGCGATGTAAGCAAGCCCAGAATTGGCTCTGTGGGTTTAATTTGGTAAAAGGCTTTGGCAGTTAATCCATCAGTCTTCTGAGAACAAAGCTTATATACTACACAGAACTATCAGATCAGGTTTTGTTTTGTGGTCTATGACTCAGTATGTGAACTGGACTTCTGTTGCATTGGCTTTTTGAGGACTCTACCTAAGTAAGGAGCAGCAGTGGAAAAGTCCCAGTTTAAAGTTAAATTGGTAATTTTTTCTCTCATTTACCCTGTGCAAACAAGGATTGACTCCACTGAGGTCAGTAAAGTTACTTCAGTGTAACTGAGAGCTGAATTTAACAACCTCACAACAGAAAACTAAAGGGCACTTAATATATAAAAGGAGGAAATACTTCAGTCTTCCTCTTACCTTCTTCTGAGTCTAACCAACTGCCTGGCTTCACATTCCTGTATTCACACAGAGAGAGTGGTTTAAGAGGAAGATTAGCCATTGAAGAGCATAACACCACCAATTAAAGAAGAAAGCGTCCACAAAAGTTATAGTTAAAATTTAGTACGGAATCACATTTTTCTTTAACTTACTGTAGCTAACTAAGTGTTATCTTTGTTGTTTGTGATTCAGAATCATCTAAATTGTGCCCAAATGAGAGCTGCACTGGGAAATTGCCAGAGGGCCACACACAGTTTTAATAAACTTTAGCCACCCTTAAACTTAACTTAGAAGTCTGGCCCAGCTAAAATTCTTCTTCATGATCCAAGTATTCAGTTACAGGATCAAGACAAATGTGACTTAGGTTTCCTAAAGCCTGTCCTTCATCATTACTGAAGGGTAGGGCAGGAACAGGCCACATTGTTCAACTTTATGGGGCAGAACTTTGACCTGTGCAGGCTTACTCAGTGTATTTATAATGGCAGCCCTGATCCTGCACTTGGATCTGCTCAGGCAGTTCATCTGCCCATGTAGTGTTGTACAGAACTCAGTGGGGCTCCATATAGGCAGAAGGATCCATCCAAGGATGCATCCATCCCTCCATCCATCCAACTGAGTTTCAGAGGCAGGAGATATAATATGATCCTATGGCTTTGTGCAGAGGTAAAACTGTGAAGGAAGTGAACTAAACTTTGGATTTATTTCTCTCTCTCTGATGAAGAGAAAGTGTCTAACAGAGGTACGTTGTCCTGCCAGGCTAAAATATATATGCCACATAAGAGCAGAAACTGAAGAAGAATTTTCTCTCTCAGTAATGTACCCAGCCACTTGATGGTGTCATCATCCGCCAGATGGAGAATCAGTAGCCCACCGTCAATATAAGCCAGCGGGCACTTGTGAAGGATATGAGACAAGTTGAGTGCAGCTACATCATGGGTCATTAGAAGAATCCCATTTGAAGAGATTAGCTATACAATTGCTCTGACCTATTCAAAACTAGTTCAACGTTGATCACAGGTACCTTGGCAGGTCAAACCCTGGTGGACAGATGGTTGGTGTGACAGGTTGGGTCACAGAAACCCCTTTGGGGTTGCCAACTGATGTGCCAAAACTACTTCTGTTCCTGCTTTCATGCCCTGGCAGCTTGGGACTTCAGTGCCCTGCCTGGTTTGAGCCAGACCCACTAGCCTGCTGCAAACCCAGACCCAGGTCTGAACTACATCCCCTAACAGCTGCAGACTTAACTGAAAGCGGCTTAAGAAGTGTTCCTCTCTTTAACACTCAAATGTCCAATTCCCAATAGGGTTCAAACCCCAAATAAATCTGTTTTACCCTGTATAAAGCTTATACAGGGTAAACTCATAAATTGTTCGCTCTCTATAACACTGATAGAAAGATATGCACAGATGTTTTTATTAAATACAGAAAGTAGGATTTAAGTGGTTCCAAGTAATAGCAGACAGAACAAAGTGAATTACCAAGCAAAATAAAATAGAATATGCAAGTCTATGTCTAATACAGTAAGAAAACTGAATACAGATAAAACCTCACCCTCAGAGGTGTTACAGCAAACTTCCTTTTACAAACTAGTCTCCTTCTAGTCTAGGTCCAGCAATCACTCACACCCCCTGTGGTTACTGTCCTTTTTTTCCAGTTTCTTTCAGGTATCCTTGGGGGTGGAGAGGCTCTCTCTTGAGCCAGCTGAAGACCAAATGAATGGGTCTCCCACGGGCTTAAATAGACTTTCTCTTGTGGGTGGAGACCCCCTCCTCTCTCCTATGCAGAGTCCAGCTCCAAGATGGAGTTTTAGAGTCACATGGGCAAGTCACATGTCCATGCATGACTCAGTTTTTACAGGCAGCAGCCATTGCCCATATGCTATCTTGAATGTCTCCAGGAAGACTTCTTATGTGGATTGCAGCCTTCCAAGATCCATTATTTGTTAACTGTTTCTTGACTGTGTTAATTTGCACATTCCTTTCTCAAGAAGCTGACCAAATGCTTTACTAAGACTACTTAAAAATCAAGCAAATACACAGCCAATATTCATAACTTCGAATACAACAATGATGCATGCATACAAATAGGATGAATAGATTCAGTAGATCATAACCTTTATAGAGATATGTTACATGGCATATATAGCATAAGACATATTCCAGTTATGTTATATATACATTCATAAGCATATTTCCATAAAGGCTTATGGGGTACATCGTCACAGTTGGGTAGGTGACAAGAGAGTGATTAATGACTGTCATCTCTGACCCCTCATTATGCCAAGCGGATCCCACTGTCAATCCCATGGCGGCATAAATGACCATACAGGACGTCTAGAAGACAGGCGAGCTGATGAGTGGTTGAAGAGATCTGTGTACAAAAGCAGATCACTGTTCTCATGGACCTTGGCCAGCATTGTGATGGAAACCTCCTCCTGGTGAATATGAGGTGGTGCTATGTTACGAAAGTATTGGCAGCCATGGCAACGGAGTTGCACGTAATGTCCTGGTAACAATACACATAGCTTTGTTAAGCAATACATCAACGAGCCTCATATGAGAGCCCCAGAGCACCCATAGAGTCAGCGCCTGCATCTCCAACAAAGATTGCTAGATGGTCAAGTGTTGGGAGGACCCACTGGTCACAGTGCACACTGAGAGGCTTATATACGTTGGCAATCCTGAAGCTGCCAACCTGGATCATTTCATAAAAACTGGAGAAGGGGAGTGGAATAACATCAGATGTGTTGGAATGCATGCATGTTGCATGGCCGTATTTAGCATCAGTGGTGTGTGAAATAAGATCAAAGCTATCAGTGCTGTAACATCCTGCTACATTAATTACAATATGTGTTTCTTGCAAAAAGATTGCGTCAATATTGGAATGAGACGCGAAGGCACTAATGATGCTGTGCTTAGCTGCTGATAGGCCCTTGACATTAAGCTGAAGAATTTGATGTGCCGATCGAATGGCTTGAAAGTCAAAGAGTGGTGATACATTGGGGTCGCAGTTAAAAATAACTTAGGACAATATCACAACATTGATTATTAAACAGAAATTCCCATCGGAATTAGAGGTGTTCTGCTTAATAATCCATGGCATGATAGGACTTATACAATAGAGCAAAACCAAAAACAAACAAACTAACCAACCAAATAAAATGGCTAAAAACTGCATTTTTGGAATTCAATATCATGGCACAAGAACCCCTGGCCTACCACTGATTCATGTTACAACTAAACCAACTCAAATGCTGCAGAGCTGTGTAGGTTCTCTGCAGAGGTGGGGTGGGTGGTACTCTCCTTGCTGCCCACCACCACACACTTTCCATTTGAGCAGGGCAGTTATAGGAGATCAATATGGATCAGTCAGTTTGAGGGGATGGATCATCACTACAGAACAAAGACAAGCAATGCACGGCAGCTCCACATGGTTTCTATTAGAAGGAAGGAATGTCCAGGGCCGGCTCCGGGCACCAGCTGAGCAAGCAGGTGCTTGGGGCAGCCAAGGGGAAGGGGCGGCACGTCAGGCTTTTTGGCTGCAATTCGGTGGAGGGTCCCTGTCCCTCTCAGAGGGAAGGACCTGCCACCGAATTGCCGCCGAAGAAGAAAGCGGCGCGGTGGAGCTGCTGCCGATCGCAATTGCGATCGCGTTTTTTTTTTTTTTTTTTTTTTTTGCCACTTGGGGCAGCAAAAACCCTGGAGCCGGCCCTGGGAATGTCACTCTAGCAGTCAGAGAGAAAGAGGATTGGCTGTGGATAACCTGGTTGGCTCTGAGCCAATCATCTGCCACAAGGGCACAGGTTGCATAGGGCATGGTAGTGGGAAGTTTTGTTGTAGGCTGGGAGAAAAAGACAGCAGAAAAGGGGGCAGCTAAAAGCTGTTGTGGAGAGGTCAGACCGAGTGGCAGCAAGAGCCAGTTGGGAAGTCCATGGAACAAGAATCAGCACCCCAATTGTAAAACACATTCCAATATGCATGACTTCAGTATAAGGTTGATTGGGACCCAGCATGGGACAGAAGGCTGGGTTGGGCTGCTTGGACTCAATCAGTTTAAAGAGCATTAATCTGTACATTTAGATGTTGGGGGATTGGGTATATTTTACTTCTGCTGGGGACATACATGCATAATCCCTATAAGAGTCTCCTCCTGGAACTGCCCCAGATATTGACTAAGGGCCTGCCTGTCTTAGATAAGGATTGCTTTAATGTTGAGAACAGCCTCTGGTCTCGGGATTAACTCCTGCCTCTCTGAGAAGTTGGGGGGTTGGGGCTCAGCTAGGGACAAAGGGGGTAATCCCAGGTGCAGTCTGGAGTTTGGGAACCTCTCAGCCACCCCTGGGATAAACCCACCTGACAAATGCCCAGCATCATTTCTTTATATATTAATGAAGTTTTATTTTGTTAAACTGACAACACACTTTCAATTAGCTTGGCAGAGCAGTATAAATGCATGAGCTGATCTCCCCCATTAGAACTTGAAACTGCAAATTTATTTAAGTAGGTGGTGAGAAGAGTATTTTTTATATTCCCAGTGACATATGTTTCAATACAATATGTTACATAAAATTAAGTGGGAAAGAAGGAAAAAATATCCTTCCCCCCTAAAAGCACAGAATAATACAGAAAAATCACATCTGCTTCCCCAAACAGCAATGAAGTTGTAAAGGCTATGTATCTATGGTGTCTCTGCCTGGAATGACAGGGGGCTACGGTGATAACGGCTGTGGGTTTGTATGGTATATTGCTAGGCTGAAGTTGTGGAGAGATGGAAAGATAAAGCTTTGAACTGCAGCAGTCCAGAGTTCTGCTTTATCTAGAGAATGGTTCCAATGTTTTATGCTTCCCGTTTAGCTTACGGCTGTGGTCATCTATTCTCCATCTGAACACTTTTAGATGGGAGCCATAGGAATAAGCAAAGTGGCAGAAAAAAAACCAAAAAACCCTAAAGTGAGCTGCATGACAGGCTTACATGATCAGATGATGCTGTAATGGATAAGGCCAAGATAATTATAGGCATAGTCTGTGCTCACAGGACCAGGGAAGTTCAGATCATACATATTTACATCTCCACTGTATCCTTATTAGTATGGAGAGCTGGCCAAAAAAACCCCCCAAAAAACCAAAACATTTTATTTGCAAATAATTATTTGATGAGAAAAATGCCAACATTTGCAATGGTCTGATTAGAGAACAATATTAATTACATTCGTCATCAGTGACTAGCTCTGAAAGATTGGGACTGAGCGTAGCTCCTTATATGGCCCACATCACTGTAGTATCTGTAAACGCAACCCTATGAGGTAGAGAAATGCTATGATGAGGTATGAAGATTAAGTATTTGATCGAACAGTCATAAACATCAGTAGGTGTCATTCCATGTGTAACTCTCACTTTCTGGGTGGGGTGTTCTGTCCCATCCAGTGGCACCTAGACCACTTAAAGAGAGAGAAAATGAGTCTGCTCTACAGCCTTAGACAGGCAGTTGGCTTTTAGCTCATGCTGGAGAGGCTCATGCATTAAGCTCCAGGGGTCCCAGGTTCAATCCTGCCTGCCAATGACTGGGGTCTGTCGGTTTTATACATGGACTTCAGTTGACATTGGCTCAAGCCCATAGTCACTTGCTTCAGGTCAGACCATATTTCAGTGGCAGAGCCAGGAAATAACAAAGGTCTCCTGAATTATACTCCAGACCTAATCGCAAGAGACCATTATTGCTATTTTCACCAGATATATTTTTTAACATAATGCTTATTTTCTCTATTGAAAATATTTTGTAGGTTCTTTTAAAAAACTAACATCGGTTCTGTAGGGGTAGTTTATTAATACTCTTTCCTTCCTGCTAATTTTGAACATATTTTGCATATTTATTGGATAGAAAGGTTTTACATCTGTGATAACTGCAAATATTTTTCAGTGTATTTAATAGGACTTTTTTTTAGTAGAACTGGTCAAAAACATTTCATTAAAAACTTTTTAAATGGAAAATTAAGTTTTCAACTAAATGAATTTTATTGCAAAAACTGACTACCAGGAAATTGAAATATTTTGATTTGGAAATACCAACCCAATGCTTCCTGTAAGATTTAGTTCAGTTGCTTCTCTATGGTCCCCATTCTTCTCTATGGACTGGGCGCCCCAGCAGGACTTCATATCCCAATATATTTTGGCCCACTCTCATCATGGTCCCTCCAAGAGGTGAGACCATGGTGCATGATGGGAAACTGTAGTCCAATCAGGGAACCCAGCCTATAAAAGAGAATGGGGCATGAGACAACTTCCATGAGATATCATGATGGCATTTCCAAATCAAAATAGTTCAGTTTTCAGCTGAAAGATCAAATTTTCTGTAGAAGATTTCAATGGACTCACCCCCACTTTACATCAATATTGTCTCTGTGTGTTGGGGGGAGGAGGGGTGAAACAAACATTTTCAAACCAGCACTACTTTTAATGTATGGCCCTAGGTATATTCTATTCTATTATATTTTGGACTATGTTTAATTTCAGAAAAGTGATATTTGTATCAAAGTAGTTTATTGTTTTGTTGGATGACATTTTTTTTCTTCCAACTCCCTAAGAAATGTGTGATAACTGGGCACTGTGGGTCAGGAAATAAAGTACAGGCCAATACTGCTACCATTGAAGTCTGTGGCAAAACTCCCAGCAATTTCAATAATACAGCATGGAGGTCCCGTGTTTATCTATGTATTTTCTAAATGTAAGACACACTGGTGACCATTAAAGTGAACATAGTGGATCTGATTTTCATTTATACTTTGATTCCTTTATACCCCTCTTGCATTGTAAAAGGGTCTTTAATGCCTGTAGATTTAATGTCCATTTTAATGCCCTTTCACATGACTAGTGGGGTATAAAAGGGCCTAAGTGTAAATGAACTTCAGGGCCAAATGATAGACAGACAGACACACACACAATTTGTTACTTTCTCCTGCTTCCAATGAAGTCAATTGAAGTTTTGCCTTTGATTTCCATAGAACAGCATCATATCCTTTAGCATTTCATGGAAAGAGTCTATAAATTATCTATTCCTGCACAGTCCAATATATGATATCATAGTGTAAAAAATAAAGTGTGCTAATTCTAATGATCACTATTATATATCCTTAGCGAACATAATTTCTATTGAGATGCAAGCCTGCCTTTCCTGAAGATGTCAAATGACAATGAATACAATAAATTTAGCAAATAACTCAGAGGAACTGGAAGGGACCTGGCGGAGTGAAGAAACAGAACACAGAGGGGATGAACTTTATCAAGATCACAAAATGTGCTCGTACAGCATAAATCTGCTGGATACAGATACAGTAGAACCTCAGAGTTATGAACACCTCGGGAATGGAGGTTATTCGTAACTCTGATCAAAACATTATGGCTGTTCTTTCAAAAGTTTACATCTGAAAATTGATTTAATACAGCTTTGAAACTTTACTATGCAGAAGAAAAATGCTGCTTTCCCCCCCTTTTTTTTTTAAAGTAATTTATGTTTAACACAGTACTGTACTGTATTCATTTTTTTTTGGTCTCTGCTGCTGCCTGATTGAATACTTCAGGTTCCAAATGAGGTGTGTGGTTGACTGGTCAGTTCGTAACTTTGAGCTTCTACTATAATTCAGATAGAGAACAAACGGTCTTACTGACCCATCAATGGGAATTGGGAGATGGACCCAAATTAAAAAAAATATTTAGAAAATCTAAATCTGTTACACAACTAGTGGGGAAAAAGGGCGGAAAGTTGTGGAAAAATTTCCCCTATTTTTGTGTGTGTGTGGGGAAATTTCTATAGGAGGTAAAAAAGTGAAATCTTGGCCCCATTGAAGTCAGTGGCTCCTGTAGCCTTATCTATATTTATGGATTACTTTAACCAATTACCCACCCCAAGGTGGGGGTTTACATGTACTTTAATCTGTATGAGTTCAGCCCCCAGGATCCACTACAGAGGTTATCAGTGGAAGGAGAACACCATGGTGCACAACATAATTCTTTCTATAACACTGCTCTACAGCCAAAATGCTTCTGAAATAAATGTAGTCAAACTTTACTAATTCTGGGTCACTGAGAACGAAAACGATGTTTAAAATTGTTGATTGGCTCTAGTTTTCAAGATATGCTATTGGGTCAGTATATACGACCCTTGACTTGGGAATGGCGGAGGATAAGTGAGTTATAAAGGGAAGGGATCTCACTTTAAACCAGAAATGACTAAAATACATCTTTGACTGGATCTATGAATGAATCTATGACTGGGTTTGGACAGTACTTGCTTTTTAGACAAAACAATGAATGATGCAATCGGAAGCTGGTATTGCGTCATACATGATATGAATTGCATTATGTTATTCCTAGAAGTCATGGATGATGCAATCATAACGAAGCTTACATCACTCTGCTGAACAAATTGCCCTATATCAGCTCTAGAAATCATACAGTGTCATGCTATCTTATTTGTCAGTGTTTGATTTTGCAAAGGGACACATTTCTGTTTAGCCAAAGTGAGCAGAGATGCCTCGTACTTGTGTGAACAGTGCAGATAACTTCTGCTATGTTTGTGGTGAAGTGACTTTTGCATCACAAAAGCGCAGTATAACCACTGTGGTTAAGAAAGCCTATCACCTTTATTTTGGCTGCAAAATTGGAGATCAGGACAAGAGGTGGGCCCCACACATATGCTGCAACACTTGTGCAACAAATCTTTGCCAGTGGTTGAACGGGAAAAGGAAATCTATGCCTTTTGCAGTGCCAATGATTTGGAGAGAGCCAACAGATCATACCAGCAATTGTTACTTCTGCATGGTGCCTCCAGTTGGGAAAGGTGTGTCAAAAAAGAAAAAGTGGACTGTGCATTATCCAAACATTCCATCAGCTATACTCCCAGTACCCCACGGAGTAGGACTGCCGGTTCCTGATGCACCAGAATCATTCTCACTTGAGTCAGACGAGGAAGAGGAAGAGGATGAAACTTCTGATCCTGACAGTCATTGGAGCCTGGGAGGAAAAGTGTTCAGCATCCACCACTTGTTGAATCAAGGAAGATTTTGTTACCATCCTTACACATCAAGCTGGGTCTGATGAAGAACTTTGTCAAGGCCATTGACAAAACACAAGCAGCTTTCAAGTACCTCCGTGGAAAATTTCCAAGGTTAAGTGAAGCTAAGATAAAGGAAGGTGTCTTTGTTGGTCCTCAGATTCGTGAACTTCTTCGAGATGTTGCATTTGACCATGCACTGCATGGCAAGGAAGAGACGGCATGGAAAGCCTTCCAGTTAGTGGCAATAAATTTTCTCTGAAACAACAAGGCAGACAACTACAGGTTGTTGGTGGAAAACCTCCTCAAGGCATACAAAAGCCTTGGTTGCAACATGTCACCAAAGATACATTTTTTGCACTCTCATCTAGATTTTTTTCCACTGAACTGTGGAGCAGTGAGCGACGAGCACGGTGAGCGATTTCACCAGGACATTGCAACAATGGAGAAATGCTATCAGGGCAAATGGAGCCCATCAATGCTTGCGGACTATTGCTGGACAGTGACAAGAGATGCTCCATTTAATGAATATAACAGACAAGCCAAGAAGCGCCGAGTAGACACTGAATAGGACTAAACTATGTACATAATAGTTTTTTGCCTTTTGTTATATAATACATTTTATTAATATAACCCTTTTGCTGATTTTTAAAGTGTTACATAAACAGGACAGGTGAAATATTATCATGTAAAGCAACCATAAACACATGAAAAGACCTAGGTTTACAATTTATGATTAAAACTCTACTATCTACACAATATACATAGACATAAAATGTAAAAACTTAAATATCTTAGCAACAGTAGCCAATCAGTTGTTTTAATTGTCATATTTGAATTCAGCACATCAAAATACATAATAAATAGCACATTTTATCTGTGAAGCAGACGACTTCTCAAAAATTGTAGACCAGTGTAATAGTTACTTTTATTATCCAACCAAACAACTATACACACACTAAATTCTGGTAAAGAAGTGAGAGACCAATATGGTACACATAGTATTTGCACTACTCACACCATGCCTTGCAGAAAACCCAAAGTGTTAGCCAGGGTGATGATGATTGATGGTGAGGATGAGGAAGATGATGACTGTGTCCCCAACAAGGCACCTAGGCCAGGATACAAATTTTATAATGAGTTACACTGATACCCACTGATCTCTTGTAGACATTACTATCCAAACTCAGCAGTTATTTTCAAAACATCACTACATCACAAACAGACCCATGCTTAGCACATTTATTATAATATAACTATCATTCTAAGACCTAAGGCCTAATTTGATTAACATAAATATCTTTCAGGCCTGATGCCCTTAGCTCCTATGTTACAACATTAACTAACTTTTATTTCACCTCTATATCCTAATTATACTTGATAGCTTTTATTCCTGGCCACACTCCCACTGACTTTAACAGGAGCAGGATTTCATCAGTGAAAATTTTTAACCATTTCTACTGTGACAATTCGTGTCCCTCCTTAACAGACAACCCCACCCAAAAAACCCTACCTCCCACCTTCTTGCAGATACAAAGTTTCCACAAAGATTTATTTCCTGCAAACTTTCAGAAATGCTGTTTTATTTTCTCCCAGAGCAGGCCAAACAATCCCTGTCGTTACTCATGATGTCTTATCGGCTGCTTCATACAGCCAGTGCTTACTGGTATGGTCTTGTTCCCTCTATCCAGAGTAGGGGGCAAAGCTTGACTATGTATCCATTCATTTGCACAAACACTGCTTGTTCCCAGCTCATGGACTACATTTTCATGCTCAAGATATATCTAAACTAGAATCTTGGATCTGAATTTCAGTCAGCTCCCACCTCCAAATGGGAAAAACATAAACCACAGCTCCAAACGTCTGAGAACTTTGGGGAATTTTAAATCTAGAGATACCAGTTTTATGGTTCAGACCCATCTCCCAGTATTCTGACAAAGGCTGCCTTACAAAGCATGTTGTCAGACAGGCTTCGGTGTGATGGACACAATGAATACTGAACTGCTACCTGTGCCCCTCCATGTGCCTCTTTTTATCACACTCTCCACTTTTTTTGTCATGGAATTAATAAGCAGAATTCATGAAATGCAGCTCAGTGAACCATGATGCTTTTACTGCTCTGTTAGCTCCAGGCACTATCCAGTATAAATATAGAAATGACAGATGTCTGGAAGTCCAAAACTGAGAATAGTTTTCCTTTGGCTGTTCGTTAGGTATATAATTACATAACAAAAAAAACAAAAACAAAAACAAAACAACAAACCTATGTTAAAAGAGAGTCAAGATTGCAAAGTCAAACACCAAAAAGTTAGGAAATGTCAGACTTACGGATGCCTGTGCAATATTAATTTGACATGTGTGTGTATATATATATATATATAATTACATGACCACACTTCTTTCTTATAGGATCCCTGCCTCATTCAGTTTATATTGCATGGTAAGATAGTCAATATTTATTTTTGTCCTCATCATTCAGTGGGTAGTCCCATGCATTATTTACTGCATACCATCCAAACCTTGCACTGAATGAAGAATTATAAAATTTCCTCATGAGCTTTTCTATGGTGTTCTCATTGTAGTGACTTGGCGCTTTACAAAGATTAATTATTCTTCATAACTCTCCTGTAAAAATAGGTGGTATCTCCATTTTATGCTTGGAAGACGGAGGCACAGAAATTAAAGGCAAAAATATCAACTAATTTTGGGTGTCCAATTTGAGAAGCTGGGGCTTGATTTTGCGGAACACTTGGCATTTTATATCCCTTATGTTCAAAGCTCCCATTTACTTCAGTTGCAGCTGTGAGTGCTCAGCACTCCGACAAATCAGACTCTGGACTTTCAAGCTGGGCACCCAGAAAATGAGGAACTCACAGGGGCCACCTGTGAAAATGTGGTTTAAGTGACTTGCCTATCGTACATAGGAATTCTGTGGAAGAAACAAAGATAGAATCCAATTCTCTAAAGAAGCATTCAAGTGCCTTACCCATGAAACCATCCTTCCTGCAACTTCCTGATTCATCACACACCCTCCTAACTTCTGTAAATGAAGCAGGGGTCCTACAGACAACAGCCTCCTTCAGTACACAGCCCTGATTTATTCCTACAACACAGTCCATCCTGTGCACTTAATGAGGCAGGCACCCCATGGAAAAAATAGTATGTGATTATGTAAATAAATGCAGATGCATAAGAGGACTGAATTAAGCCTGAGGCAGAGAACCACCACGGAAAATTTCAGATCAAATATTTTAAGTTCGGCAAATTCATAAGCAACTGAAAACAGAGTTTTATAATGAGAACTGTTGGTCAGCCTTAACTTAGGCATCACTACGTGTGCCACCTACGATAATGGTCATGTGCAATGGATTTTGTAAACAAATATTCATTCCATTCATATCTGCCTGGGGAATATAGTATACTTTGTCTTAGGCAGATGCACTGGCCAAAGGAACTAAAGGTGCAAGGTGCACTTTGATGTGAGAGACAAAACAATGCAAGGTCCTCCTATTTAATGAATTAGTAAATTAAAAAAAATCCCTAACTATTTAATTAAAACTTTACTCTGGGTGTGAGGCTGTGCAGCCACTAAGTCACCAGTGAATTTCAAGTGTAGGAGGGATGGAAAATCTCCCCCAACAAAGTGCTTTATTTTTCCCCTGTAATTTTTAACTTCAACCTCTGACAGCTGAGTGAATAGCTAGCAAAATTATTCCCAAATACTTTGGGGTCTTTTAAACAGAAATTTGCTTCAACCTTGTATAACCCTTTCCCCATTGTATTGACTTTTTGTGAACAATTGTGTGAACAAAGTTTTCTTCATATATGCATGTTTGTGGAAACTTAATTTTGGGTAACAGTTTCATTTAACAAACATGCACCAAAATTCATTTGGTGATTAAATTAAAGTTTGTTTTGAGCAAAAGTGGAAGTAATTTATAAAGGATAGTTCACCCAGAGAGGGAATATGATTAATGTCATGTGACTTCAGTAACCAATCACACAGTTCGTATATGGAATCATGCATACCTCATACTTGAAGGAATGCTCACAGGAGAAAATCTGAGCAATCCTTAGGTTGAAGTTTGCACAAAACATTAGCTGAATAGCTTTGAATAATGAAAAATCATCATAAAATTGTAGTCTGCTCACAATCAATTCACAAAAAAGGGGACTAAACTGCAAATACATTTCCAGTGCACAACTTTCAGAGTAGCAGCCGTGTTAGTCTGTATCTGCAAAAAGAACAGGAGTACTTGTGGCACCTTAGAGATTAACAAATTTATTAGAGCATAAGCTTTCGTGGGCTACAGCCCACTTCTTCAGATGTACAACTTTTCACTCTGCTCTATCTACAAGGCCTGCCTGGACCTGGTCTATCATAGTTTTGTTTGGCTAGCTTGAACCTCGCTATCAAATTCTGGATAGATGTCCATTCACATTTTGAACAGTCCCTGAAAAATACACAGGTTTGGTTTTGTGAGTCCTGTTCACCTTGACATGGTGCATTCTTTTTGGTTTGTATTAACTGCCTGCAATTTTTCATAGTTCAGGGCATGTGTTTTCTAACAAACAGTTATTTAGGGCAAGTTTTTCTCCTGGGAGCTGACTGAAATCTGCATCAGTGGCAGAGCTAATGGGCACAGGAGAGATGACAGCCTTCACAGTGGCCTTTAGGTGTATGTATGGCACCTTTTCAAGCCATCAGGTATAATTGAAAGTGGCATTACCAATGACCCATTGTTCCTTCCATGGCTCTGGCACTGCTCAAAACCTGGATTCGCTACTGCACCACCATGAAGTATCACTATATCATAAAGAACTGCTTGAATACAAGATGTCCGAATGCAGTTGTACATGTACCTTAAAAGGAAGAGTGGATCCCATGCTATCTTTCCCAATAGATATTAAACATGGGGTAGAACGAGAACAGGTTCTCACATAGCTAATAGAGCATGGCCTCATGCAGTGAACTTACATACAAGGGGCAGTAAGAAGGAATCCTTTCTGAATAGCCATTTTTTTTTAGAGTAAAATTAGATTTAATCTTTCATGTGGAAGAACAGTAACTGGACATAGACTTAAAAAATCAAACACTCTCTCCCAGGTGATAATTACTTTGAGTTTCTGTTGGCAAAGCCATCCAAGGAATTGGCATCTATCCATGCTCACAAACAAAAAAGAAACGGGGTAGTAAAAGTAGGAAGCATATCTTTCAGCCTATTAAAGACCAAAGGTGGGACACAAAAATAAATAAAATAAATTCTTATTTATCTAAAGATTTCTGCACTAAGTATAAACAATGTCTTTAACTTCAGTTTCTTGCATTACACTGTAGGAGATATCCTGGCTCATCTTCCATGGTAAATTCTCATGCACACTCACAAACAATGGTTGTTTCCTTGCTGAGGCCTCCAATGGCACCAAATAATTTTGAATCACAGCTTAGCAGCAGCACATAACACTGGTTGCTGTTGCAAACTATTTCAGAAGAGAAAATGAAAACTGTATGCGACAAACTAAATTTAGGTGTTAAGGCTTCTGGAGTTCTCATGAGGGTCTTCAAATCAGTCATCTGGTGTGGACAGAAGCATTGGAATCAGTTTTACTAGGTGGAAAACAAGGAGATGGAAAGAAACATGAAATGTGGAAGTGCAAAGTTACATTCCAGAAAGGGGAACACAGGAAAATATAGGTCTACAGGCTTCTGAAGAATTGTTTTCTTTTCATGCTGATGGTGATACATTTTTCCAAACACTTTTGAAATGTTATAACAGACAAAGAAATACATACCATAAATGCCTTTCATCTAATTGTATGCATTTACAATGCTTATTAAATTACTAGATTACACACTGCATCTCTGACTCCCATACCATTTGGTAGCATTAGAGAAATACCTCTGACAAATGTTATTGGGAATAAATGTCCATGGCACATTCAATTTCAGAGGCAATTACTGGTGAAGCTTAAAGAAATTCTGATCAGATTCCTTAGAATAAGGGCCAGCAACAATGATCATGGGTATTTGCCCTGCACTTAGCTCAGAATGACTTTTGTGGTGGTGGTGAGGATCAGCCACATCGATTTCTATGGATATTAACTTATCTAAATATTTGGCTTCCATATCATATGTCAGAGCTCATATCTAGAGACGCATGTAGGAGAACTGTCTGAGAATATATATTTAAATTGAAAACTAGTTTTAATTTGACTATACTACCCTTCCACATTCATTTTCCGCAAATATTCAATTTTCGAATCAAACTTTAATGCTCAAACATTTGTGAAAATCAAATTTTGGATTATGCATTTGATAAAATTCACAACAGGTGCTCTGTTGGCTATTTTCATAAGTCATCCACTCAGACATGATCATCACAGATCACGAGTTATGGCTTGCAACTGAAAATCTTAAATAAAAGAGTCAAATATGCAACATGAACTGGGCTAGTTAGTCATGTAATTCATGTGATTTTTTTAAGATGCCTTTATTAGATTATCTGGGTAACTGACCAGTACAATCTGAATTTCCAACTATATATTACAAATATATTTGAATAATTTTCAGTGCGCATATGCAAATTTAGTATATAATAAAAATATAGAAAAGTTGTCATTTTCTTTTCAATTCTGTAGAACTCTCCCATGCTGAAAGGCCAGGTGAAGCAGACGCCTGAAACTGCAATAAAAGAAAAGGTACAAAGCATTGGGATTCACCAGGTCCACCCATTCATCCCTAGAAGTGATAACATTCAGATGTACTTTACTAGTAATGGGAATCAGGTGATGGTAGCAAGCTGGTTGACTAGATCCTGAGTTAGCTCCTAAAAGGGTTTAATAATCTGATGAAATGCACTACAACTCTCAGACAAGAGATGGCTGAAGCTATAAAGTTTGAACTGGTATTCCCCTTTCTCCAAATTTGTTTGGGTATGCAGGGTTTTGATTCAAACTTTGCATTTCAGGTGAGCAATTTTCAGAATCACAACACCAAGGCCTTTTGTGGTGATTTTTTAGAATCGTGTATTAGTAATGCAAAAACCAAAAGTACATAATTAAAAACCAGTGGTGGAGTTGGTGACTCAACAGCAACATGTACATATTTCTCACAGTGGAGAATTCCACCCTCCCCCCGCCAGTAACTTGACATCCTGAATGAGTTTTATCATGAAGCACTGAACAAGTACCACGAACATTGCCTCCTCTCAGCCTGATGGTCATCTATCAGAGCTCCCACCCCTTCTGGAATGACTTTGTAGGCCAACAGTGCTGCTTTCAAATGCTGCTTTCAAATACACCAGTCCATTGGAATAACTATGTTTTGAGATAGCTTCCTCAAAGCTTTGTTCTCCTTCTCTGTCCAAATCCATATCACATTCTTTCTTTCTTAATGCAGACACTGGATTAATTAATGTTGATAAACTATTATGGAAGATCCACCCTAAAAGGTAACAGTGGTGGAAAAGACCTCAGCTCAGACATTTCAGGGTGGAGCTACAGTCACCCCAAGGATCCATCCTCGGTCTTTAAAGATACCCTTTGGATTTTATCATATCCCCAGAAAGCACCTTGATTCTAGAAGAAAAACGGGTTTTGCTTTTATCTCTATAGTCATTTTTGCAGCCTTTTCAGAACATTTGTTTAACCTCTCACATGTTACTTTATCTCTCTCCAAGTTATCAGTGTCATCATTGAATATCCTGGTGCACCTGATTCATTATCCTCTGAAACATTTGGGCCTTGCTCATCTGGGAACATTAATGAAAATTATGGATTTCATGGATATACTGGAAGGGCAAAGACTGGCCATGTTTCCCATTGCAAATTCAAGAGCACCAATTTCTATGCTAAAGAGGTTGATGGCCACTGTTATCCCAGAGCTATTCAGAAATAAACCTTCTTCTGCCTTTTCTGTTTAATTTCAGATATTAGAAGAAAATGATAAAACAGCTCAATGTGCTTTCATCACAAAGTATTATTTTCAATGACTTGCCTTCACAAAGCATAGGCAGCTGTGTCCCATTATTTTATGGAGCTGTGATACAGAGTCTAGCCATTATACCATCCTAATCTGCTAAATTACAATGACATTATAAAGCATTAGCAAATTACATAAAAACCCTCCCAAATCCCTCTACTCTCCACTGCTCCCCCCAAACAAACAAACAAATGAAAAAAGCCAAACAAAACCCCACAAATACCCAACCTTTAATTTCAGAGGCAGCAGCAGATGTTGAACTGCTTCAGTTTATTTTAATTTAGTTTAAACCTTCATTTCCTGAATCCAGTTTACCAATGCAGCTTTCTAATGAGAGAGAGAGAGAAACCACTTCTCTCTTTTGAGTGTAATTCCCTCCCCCCTGCCCCCCCAAGCACTTACAGATTTGCTGTTGGAAGAAGCTACCATGTACAGGAGCACAGGGGAGTCAGGCTAACCTGAAGATCATCAGATAACTTTGGGCCTGAATGTCCCTGCATGAGAGGGCAGAGGGAAGGGTTGCAAGGAAGCTTTACCCACCTTGTACAAGACCAGGGACCAGTGAGTTTCTGCACTAATGGAAGCAGATATACATCCATTTAGGGAGGGAGCAATTTGTATTCCATGTTGAAAAAAAATATGGAACATCTATGCCTATGCACTGGGACAATTCAAATAGTAAAAAGGGCTGCATGGTGAAAAAAAAGACTGCCTACATAATTTCTGCTTTAGAATTGCCAAATATTTGGTCATACAGTGTGCTGACAGTGTTACTTTTTACTTGCATAAAGGTAGTGATATCATAAGGTTATGTTGTGTACCTATCTTGCTTTTGGCCTACAAGAGTCGTTTGTTGTGACTGTTGTTGCTAACAGGCTATTAGGGGATTTGTTTTTGGAAAGACAGCTGCACTAAAAAGAGACAGTCTAATTTTCTGCAACCTGAAAGAGAAATGCTGTGAGGCATGAATAAACCCTGATAAGAAAATATATTCCAACAGGGAGGGGAATCTAGATTCTCCCTACAGTAGAAGGTAGAGGGGAAATACAATCAAAAGTCTAGATTACAGTGAGGCATTGATGATTTGAACATGTGGAGAAGAGCTGACTTCATTCAAGCTACTTTAACCCCCTTCTCCCCTTTTTTCCCCCCAACACCACTTGCATTCAGGTAAGATTGTGATGCCTTCACTCATATAGGGCTAGACCTGGCCACTGAGGCTCTGGCAGTTGAGTACTGCCTTAGTCCATCCCATATAAAGTCCCTCAGAAGTCAATGGATCATATCCTTGGCTGGTGTAAATTGGCATAGAGCCTTTGACATCAATAGAAACATACCATTTTCCATCAGTTAAGGATCTGGCCCAATGGGACTATTTGAAGAGTAACGTGCTACCAATATGACACAGTCTAACTCTTAGTTCACTTAGGGTCCAATCTTGTATTTCTTTCCCGTACAAAAGAGTGAAGCAAAAATGCCAGGAAAACAAAAGTTTGACACTACAGAAATCATCCAACTGCTGTCAACTTAATATTGGAAGAATCCGAAGTGACAGGAGTGATAAAGCCAGCTGTGAGTGATAGAGAATCCAATTTTCTTGTTACTGCTAGCAACACCGAAAAGCAAGCACTGGGTTTTCTAATTTGTTTGGGTCATTCTTTAAATAAAAGTTAAGTTTACCACAAAAAGAGCATTTTAATAAATGTAAATCAAGATCGATCAAGCTGATCAAGGTGAAATCAGTAAACAAGGAGCAGACACAATGTGTTACCTCTTAGCTAATAACAAGAATATTTTTGAAGAAGACAACAATGAGTTTTAATTATAAAATCAGTATCAAAATTTGGCATTCCAAGAAGTTATTAGAAACGACACCATGTAACAGTTAATCTGTAGTATTCGGCAAGAGGAAACAATTCCACGTCAAGCAACTTCTTGCTTAATTCAAATATGAAGTCATCAGGTAAAAAAGAAGCAAGTAGTTAACTTGTCCCAGAGTAGAACTGCCAGCCCTTGTCAAAAGAAGTGGAAATGATTCTGATACTTCCTCTACAGATCAAATACTGACAGCTGAATCAGATACTGAATCAGAGTGTTAAGGGAACGGGGTATTTTATTGGATCAAGGCATTAGTGAACATGAAGAAACTAATGAAGAAAATGTAACAGAGCAATTAATTTTAGAGGGAGAGCTTCAGGCTGATTTTAGAGAATGAACAAAATAGTATCATTAATCAAAACCCATAGGTAACTATATATTTTGATTATTAACTATAGATAAGCCTAATAGAATAAAAGACATTGATTTGTGGACATTTTTCTTTAAGATTTCTGACCTGGTATCTTGTACCATGCTAGGATTAAGTAGAATGAAATACATATTAATTGTATTAGAGGACTTAAATGAACATATAGAAAATCATGATGAAATGGTAGGCCCAACACTGCATGCCTTTCTTAAGTGAGTAACCCCTTTGAAGTCCGAGGTATTATTCATGTGAGGAAAGCAAACAAGATTTGACCCTATTCACACCACCTAAATATGCCATACAGAGTGTGTACACATATAGAAAATAGACAAGAGCCTCTATTGAAGTCAATGGAGTCATGCCAGTTTACATCAGTTGAGGATCTGGTCCAACATTTCTATTCCTTCATTCACTGGTGCAGTTTCTATGGAAGCCCTTGGTGATAAGCTACTTGAATCGGTTTTGCTTCAATATTTACTACAAGAAGTTATTTGACTGAGCTCAAGTTGAGGCTTCACACAGCAGAAAGGAAGATTCTTTATAGCCCATAGCCTTCAAAGGAGGCAGTATATAGGTTTAATGTTGTAAGAATGTGAGGGTAGAGTTATGACTGGTGGGAATGGCGAACTCCCTGAAAGTGAAATACAGCTAACCAATCACAGTAAGCTCACTGGTTGCCAGCATCTACCAAAATTCCTCTTGTAGCTAAAGAAGCATGGTTACAGACCTAATGGCAAAACAAGGTGAATACCAAGCATACAGTTATCCTATAGATGCTCTGAACCCCTTCACTGAAACAACAGCCCTTAAATCAACTACACTTTTGGCCCTCTGGTGTTGGGTGCTTTGTGAATAAAGGGATCTGTGATTAATTGCCAGTTAACACTCGTGTACAGGCCCTTCCAGGAAAAGGATTTCTACCATGGAACCCCTACCACCGATGGGTAGGGGTTCCTTCACTTCTGAGGTTGGATTTGCTTGTTGACCTTCAATGAGGACAAGCTGCACAGACCATTTTGAGTTTCAGTATTTTGGATATTGGTCTGGAAAAGCCACAAAACCTCTAGGTTACTTTTTGCACCCTGCATACATGCTGGGAGTAGGCCAGCTAAGAATCATAATTACTCTTGTTTGTAGCAAAAAGCATGCCTGAAAATAGATATTTTGGAGTCCGTTTGAAGATGCAGAGGTACTTTATCTTCTTATTTCAGCACTGAAATGAACCCCCTTAAAGAGGATGATATCACAGCATGTATAGAAGAGATAAAAATACCACGGGTCAGATTCTGCAGCCCTCACTCATATTGAATGGAAGTTAGTCATGCAAGTAGTCCTACTGAAGTTTGAGTAAATACTACACTTTATGAATAAGGGTTAAAAACTCTGCCCTTATATGAATAGGCTATCTTCAATTTTAATCCTGGAGTGTGTGTATGTATTTTTTTATTTATTTATAATTCCCCTACTGTCAGGGTTCCCGCCCCACTCTGAACTCTGGGGTACAGATGTGGGGACCCACATGAAAGACCTGCTAAGCTGACCCCCTGAAGGTGATGTGCAGGAATTTCCACACAAGTCCCAGCATCAGGCTGTTTCTTCCTTTGGATCCCTTGGGGTTCAAGTGTCTGGGCTGGGAGTGGCCCACAGCTGGAGTCTGGAGAGGAGAGGGTGAGAGTGTCTGGACTGGGGAGACCTGCAACTGGGCTCTGGTGGGGAGAGGGTGCATTGAGTGTCTGGGCTGTGGGGTGTCCCGTAGATGGGCTCTGGGTGGAGGAGGCAGAGAAACAGGAACTGGGTTGTAATAGGAGTTTCCTTAACTATCTACTCCTGGAGGAATGTGTGTGTGTCTGTACTGTTACATAGTTGCTGACAGGTATTTTGAAATAAATTATCAAAATAATTGAAACTGGCATGATTATATAATGTTATTTTGACAAATAAAATATGCAGAATTTTAAAATATTATGTGCAGATTTTTTGTCTCAGAATTTCCCCAGGAGTAATATGTTCCAGGATTCACTGGTACAGTTATGGTTCAGGGTTGTTACTTAAAATAAGTAAAAGTACACCTCTACCCCGATATAACGTGGTCCTCGGGAGACAAAAAATCTCACAGTGTTATAGGTGAGACCGCGTTATATCCAACTTGCTTTGGCCCTCCCTGTTCCTTGTTCCCTGACCGCCCCCTCCAGAGACTTTCATCCCTAATCACCTCCAGGACCCCACCCCCCTGATCCCTGTCCCCTGACTGCTCCGACCCCTATCCACCCCCTCCACCCCTTGACAGGCACTCACTGGCAGCGGCGGGAAGTGGAGCAGCCTGGCGCCAGCCTGCTCCACTCCGCCACCACCCAGCCGCGGCGCTCCGCTTTCCACCGCCAGTGAGTGCGGGGAGGTTGAGGAAAGGACACCCCCCCACACACTCACTTGCGGCGGGAAGCAGAGCGACGCGGCCCCAGCCTGCTCCACTTTCCTTGCCCTGGCCTCAGCTGTGTCACTGGGGGGAGAGGGAGGGGCACTGGGGAAAGGTCCTGCACTCACCTGCGGCGGGAAGCGGAGTGCCGCGGCTGGGAGCTGGCAGAGTGGAACTGGCTGGGGCTGGGCTGCTCCGCTTCCCACCGCCGGTGAGTGTTGGGAGGTTGTGGAAAGGATGCCCCCCCCGCACTCATTGGTGGTGGGAAGCGGAGCGACACGGTCCCAGCTCGCTCCACTCTGCCAGCTCCCAGCCGCGGCGCTCTGCTTCCGCTGCTGCCGGTGAGTGTGGGGAGGATCCCTTTCCCCAAGCCCCCTCCCCCAAGCGACATGGCCAGGGCAAGAGAAGCAGAGCGGGCTACTCCTGGCCCCCCACTAATCCCCAGGGCCACTCTGGGACTGCGAGGCCCCCAAAAGTGCCCCCCCCCCAGCTCCTACCTCCCAGACCCAGGGGGGAGCCCCTGACCACCCCCACCTGCCCCCGAGACTCTCTGCCCCTTATCCAACCCCTTGGCCCAGGCCTGGCCTGGAACCTTTAACATGCTGCTCAGAGCAGTGTGTCAGAGCCTTACCGTCTTGTGTGCAAACCCGCGTTATATCGGGTCGCCTTATATCGGGGTAGAGGTGTAATAAAAGGATGTTTAAACTGTGACCCCAGTTCAACAAAGCATTTAAGCATGGTTAGCCTGAGGATGTACTGAAGTCCATCCCGATTCATCAAAGCACTTGGACAAGCTTAAAGTTACAATCAGGGTTAAGTACTTTGCTAGACTGGGCCTATATGCATATTTATTGTCTGTAGGGCACCTAGCAAATAATAAAAATGCAGGATAACCTATTTACAGTTTCTCTTTACTGGTGCCTGATTCATAGAGTTTAAAGCTAGAAGAGACCATTATGTTACCTAGTCTGACCTCTTGTAAATCATAGGCCCTTAAATTTCACCCTGTTACCCCTGCATTGAAACCATTAACTTGTGTTTGGCTAAAGCATATCCTCCAGAAAGGCATCCAGTCTTGATCTGAAGACAGCAAAGGTTTGAGAATCCACCCTCGGTAGATTAACAACTGGAATAATCTCCTTGTGATGGGGAACACTCATCTCTCATCAGTGACTCCTGTTGGATGGGTCTGGTGCTACAAGTTCTTCTGCTCCTGGTGCCCCCTATAGATTGTTGACCTTACTAGGTAGGTCTTCAGTTGCTCAGCCCTCTGGCCAAGTCACCTATTCTAAAATGGATGAACAATCCCTTCTGGTTTTCCAATCCTTGGGTCAAGATGAACTCAGCCCCTCCATCTTGAGGGCACCTTCTCTCTTCAACCCCTCTTGGGCTCCATTAAATCCAACCCTTTGCTCAGGCTTCTAAAGGAAACATATCCTCTCTCAGAGCTTACTATAGAGTCCTACCAGAATTGTCATTGCATCCTCACCAGGCTTCAGCCTTGTCTCTGGGCCCTTTTAAATCTTATCCCTTTTCTTGGTTTTAAACTAGCTGTATCCTATATTCATGGCTTAAGCCACTCCAGCACTGACTGTTGGAGAGACCCAGGCCCACCCACTACTCTGGGTTCAAGCCCCAGGGCCTATGAACAGAAGTCACACGCTGCTCCCTTTAACTCCTTCAATTAGCTACTACTGTTTTCCCTGAGCTTCTTCCCACAAGGTCCCTTTCCTTCTACCTGTTACTTAGGGTTACAGTTCTCATGTCCACTGTCTCCTTGCAGAAAGCAAGATGCAGCCAGAACTCAGCTTGTAGTTATCTCTCAGGCTCCTGTGGCCAGAGTAGAGCACCCCTCTTCATCACTCAGATCCCAGCCAGGAACTGACCTGTTAAGCCCCAGCAGATCCTTTTAACTAAGCCTACTGGGATCTGATTGGCTGCTGTTTTCCTGGCGGGGTGTGTGGGAGGGCCATGAGGCCTCCAGCAGGGGTCTGCAGAGGGTTAAATACTCCCCATCACACTCCCTTATTGTTAAAATTTGGGCCTGATTGTAGTTGTATTGATTTTAAGATTTACATAACTTCCAAAGAGCAACTATCAAACTTATGGTTGATAAGTCTCATAAGACCATATCTCCAGAAATGAAGGTAATGTCATTATCTTGCTGTACCACTAATCCTTCCCATCCTTTTTTCTAATCCTAATGTGGTGTAGTCTTTCAAAGTAGGATTCCAATTTGAGATAGTGGAATGTTTTTCTGAAGTTAAAATTCATACTGAACAAAAAGACAAGTTAATTCCAACCTTTATTCCAATCTCTCAGGCTAAAAATGCTGAAACAGAGCATCATTTTCTGAATAGACATTCCCTAAAGTAGTTAAAATTTTGAACTTTGTCTTGGATCTAACTAATCTACTTTTACTGAGATTGAGTGCATTGCTTTGCTGTTTAAAAAAAAAAAATCAGTGAAATATGAGGTGCATCACAAATGAGATTAGTTTATCTGCCAACACTGCATTATTCCTCTGTTAATGTAGATAGTGTGTTTCCCTCAGTGCAAGTTCAAAAAATGATAATATTTGAGTAAAACTAATTGTCAGAACACACGAGAGAACTCCACTCAAATGACTTAGCTCATTGGGGCCCGGAAATGAAAAAGCCTGAGTTTCCCCTCCATTCAGTTATCAACAAGATTAACCAGGTTTGCCATCATGTTCAAGCTCACACTGAAGAGGATAGAACTAGTGAAGAAGCTGTAGTATCATAACAGTAAATGCTAAATCAGTGTTTCTCCAACTGGGGTCGCCGCTTGTGTAGGGAAAGCCCCTGGCACACTGGGCCGGTTTGTTTACCTGCCCCATCCGCAGATCCAGATGATCGCGGCTCTCACTTGTCGTGGTTTGCTGCTCCAGGCCAATGGGAGCTGCTGGAAGTGGCGCGGGCCGAGGGACTTACTGGCTGCCGCTTCTAGCAATCCCCATTGGCTTGCAGCGGTGAACCGCGGCCAGCGGGAGCCGCTATCGGCTTGACCTGCGGACAGGGCAGGTAAACAAACCGGCCCGGCCCACCAGGGGCTTTCCCTACACAAGTGGCGATCCCAGTTTGAGAAACGCTGTGCTAAATATTTTTTCAATTATAAATCCATATTTTACAGGGAAGGTGGATTTGGGTAAATGTGATTGTAAAAGCAACACAATTCCATAAATAAAATACTTGATCAAACCCAATGATGGGAAAGCCTTAAAAGAGTCAGATTAATATAAATACACAGATCCAGATGTTCATCTAAATCTTGTGTAAAATTTTCCAAAGTACCTAAGTCACTTCAGCACCTACATCCCATTTACAAAAGGGACATAGACCAGTGCTTAGGCTCCTAAACAGCTACCGTACAAACTTACATCAATATAACTACATTGCTCAGGGGTGAGCAAAATCCATACCCCTGAGCGACACAGTTATATCTACCTAATCCAAGGTGTAGACAGCACTTATGTTGACAGGAGGGCTTCTCCACCTCTTGGGGCAGTGGAGTACCTATATCATCTTCACTAAGTGCTCCAGCGGTAAATATAGGCAAGCCCTAAGTCTTATTGAAAGTCAAAGGGGCTTCAGCTCCTAAGAGTCTTTTGAAATTGGGGCTTAGGTGCTTCTGAAAATTTTCTTATCTACACTAGTCAAAACCCAGGTCCTTTTGCCAGCCAAGAAGAAGTATGTCCCTGTGTAATAATATCCAGTGGAACAGTGTGTGGGGGGGTGGGGAGGTAGGAGGACAACCAGGTACATATTCTTGGTGCTTCACCCCCATTCACACAATTTAGATTTGACCAAGATGGAAAAACCATGCCAGAGTTCTAGCTCGTGTAAACTGATTTAAATGGAGCACTGGTGATTTACCTCAGCTGTAAATTGATGGGGAACAACAACAAATAGAAATAGAGGTCCCTGGGATTCTTTCCCTTGGAGATTTTGAACTAACAGCAGGGGTTCCCAAACTTGGTTCATGGCTTGTTCAGGGTAAGCCCCTAGCGGGCCGTGAGACGCTTTGTTTACCTGAGCCCGTGCCGCTTCCCGCAGCTCCCATTGGCTGGGAATGGCAAACCGCGGTCACTGGGAGCTGCGAGCGGCCGTACCTGCAGACGCTCAGGTAAACAAAGCGTCTCGCAGCCTGCCAGGGGCTTACCTTGAACAAGCCAGGATCCAAGCTGGGGAACTCCTGAACTACCTGATGCAATCTCCTGAATTTGAAGGGATTCTGAAATGTTCTGAAACATGCACTAAACCCACCAAAATATCTGACCCCACAATATAAATCCAGAGGTTCCCCTACCTCCTCTGTATAAGAATACTAGGCTGCTGTGCTTATTTCCCCATCCCATCTAAAATCAGGTTTATCAATTCCTCACCTTAATACCAAACAATCATGTCACCCTGACATATCTAACATTACATCTGATATGCAGTGGAGCAGGCTTAACTACTTATCTAAATAGGAGCAGCCTGCAACTCTGGGTGGTGCATACTGTGATGGGTTGGATCACAAAAACCCCCTTGGGAGCTGCCACCTGACGTACCAAGACTACCCCTGCTTCTGTTTTCCTTGCCAGCTCAGGACTCCAGCACCCTGTCTTGCTGAGCCAGACACTCCCGTCTGCTCCAACACAGACCCAGGGTCTGAATAACTTGTCCCAAAACTGCAAGTTTTCCTGAAAACAGCTCACAAAAGTGTGCTTGTCTTTAGCACTCAGATGCCCAACTCCCAATGGGGTCTAAACCCAAATAAATCCATTTTACCCTGCATAAAGCTTATGCAGGGCAAACACATAAATTGTTCGCCCTCTATAACACTGATAGAGAGATATGCACAGTTGTTTGCTCCCCCCAGGTATTAATACATACTCTGAGTTAATGAATAAAAAGTGATTTTATTTAATACAGAAAGTAGGATTTAAGTGGTTCCAAGTAGTAACAGACAGAACAAAGTAAGTCACCAAGCAAAATAATGTTTAATCAAATTAAATACACATAAGATCCTCACCAGTTCCAGAATGCTCCCTTTTACAGGCTAATCTCCTTTTAGCCTGGGTCCAGCAATCACTCACACCCCCTGTAGTTACTGTCCTTTGTTCCAGTTTCCTTCAAGTATCCTGGAGGGGTGGAGAGGCTCCTTCTTTAGCCAGCTGAAGACAAAATTGAGGGGTCTCCCATGGGTTTAAGTAGACTCTCATGTGGGTGGAGACCTCCCCCTCACTTCTATCCAAAGTCCATCTCCAAGATGGAGTTCTGGAGTCACCCGGGGAAGTCACATGTCCATGCATGACTCAGTCTTTACAGGCAGAAGCCATTGTCCACATGGTATCTTGTATGTCTCCAGGGAGACTTCTTATGTGGATTGGAGCATTCCTGGATGCATTGTTCCCCAAATGCTTCCTGATCAGGTACTTAACCTTGTGAATTCCTTCCTAAAGAAGCTGACCAAATGCCTCACAAAGCTTACTTAGAAATCAAACAAGTAGACATAACTTTGAACACACAAATGGTGCCTACATACAACTAGGATGAACATAACCAGTAGATCATAACCTTTACATAGATATGTTACATGGCATATGTAGCAAAACCCTGTTCCAGTTATATCATACATACATTTATAAGCACCCCCCCATAAAGCCTTATGGGGTACACTGTCACACATACTGCATACAAATTCACAAGTTAAGGGATTTGGAGATGAAGTCTAGTTAGCAGAGCATTATTATTTGCATAGCATCAAGAGTACACTAGGTGTTCTGAGCACATCCCCATGAATATGTAGACTGCTAGGCCACTCTGTTATATATTAAGGAGAGACACTGTGCCTTCTCTCTTGCATGGGGGAGAGATGGGCTCCTGGTGTCCTGTTCTGCCTGTAATGAATCAGCACACTAGAGGGCAGGATCTAGTCAGTTTTACTGATTTCAATACTCTTGTATATCTCAAGCACTACTCTAAGAGTGTCCATAACCAGTACTATGTGCAGTGATGTGACCAAGAGTTGGTCTTTGGATAGTTTGCTGTATGAAGTTTGCCTCTGGGCAAAAAGTTCACATTAATTTCACCAAATGTAGCCATGTGATATAAAAAAGTGAGTTTTTGTAATTTGTACCTTTGCCTGAGCCTTTTTCTGCACTTTTGAAAATGAAAGGTGGTTAATCACTATTATGAAAGTCAACTCCTGCTCACAGAACATGGCTTTTCACCTAATACATCATCTTTTATCCAAGGCTCTCAAAGTAATTTACAAAAAGAAGAACAGGAGTACTTGTGGCACCTTAGAGACTAACAAATTTATTAGAGCATAAGCTTTCGTGGACTACAGCCCACTTCTTCGGATGCACCGAAGAAGTGGGCTGTAGTCCACGAAAGCTTATGCTCTAATAAATTTGTTAGTCTCTAAGGTGCCACAAGTACTCCTGTTCTTTTTNAGACTAACAAATTTATTAGAGCATAAGCTTTCGTGGACTACAGCCCACTTCTTCGGATGCACCGAAGAAGTGGGCTGTAGTCCACGAAAGCTTATGCTCTAATAAATTTGTTAGTCTCTAAGGTGCCACAAGTACTCCTGTTCTTCTTTTTGCGGATACAGACTAACACGGCTGTTACTCTGAAAGTAATTTACAATCATTAATTAATCCATGAAGCACCCTTTGTGAGGCACAATGGTAATCAACCTAATTCGTGATAGACTAGTCCATGTGATATTTATTGTTAACATGAGTAAAACAAGACAGAATCTACAAGATTAAAGCTACATTGTTATAGGTAACCGCTTCTTGTTATGTCTGAGGGTGGCCATTGCTTTAGGTATAATGGCCATATTGCACAAGGATGAACTCAGACAGAGGTTTACACTTGTCCATGGCCCCCCACTGAGAAGGTGGCATATCCAGAAATGCAACCAAGTGGTACTGATTCCTACCCACCTAAGCATTAGTTACTCTCTGGCCAATAGAAGAAAATATTTAAGTGAATGTATTATTCCGCCCCAGCCCCTCCCTATCTAGTGAAAACACGAATAAATACATGTTTTTTCCTATAACAGGAACTTCTTCCTGCAACTCTACACTACATAAAGGTGATGTATTAAATTTCTACTTGTTCCCTTTTTCTTCTGGAAAGCAATTTACTCTTACATCACTGCTTCTGATTCAATTTGTTTTTGAACAGTCTCCAATTCTACAATTGGAAGACAACCCTATTACTGCTTTCCTTGGCTCTTTGAGCACAAAGATTATGCAAGGCACACTAGCTGTCTCCCACTGCTGAAAAGTGAGAGGAAGAGTCAGATAATATACAACAGAACATTTTTTCATATACCTGGAAAACACTGAGTTTTCCCCATATGAACAAAGCAGCATACTAAAGCAGACTAAGGGGATTTCCACAATAGAATTATCTATGCGCAAGGCGTAGAGGCTATTTTTTCACACCATAGTGAAGGCTACACTGACCAGTGTTAATATTTCAAACATTTCTGTTTGGAATCTTTCAAACTACATCTATGTTTCCTCTCAAGCAGGGCTCACACATCCATTTCAGCTAAGTATTGTGGGTATATCACCTGCACGTGTTTTCAGTTTTTTTTTCCTGAGGACAGACATAACATGCTACCTTGACAGCAAAGGCTTATAAAGCAAGTGTGTTTATTGAAACAATTTTTTTGCCCTTCAGGAGACAATTGGTTTTTGTTTTTTAAGAAGAAACTCAATGTGAGTGAGGGATTTTCAGAAAAGGTTGGAGGGGGAAAAAGTAGCAGAATATTTTGCTTCCTTTAACGCTGCTGTTTGCTTCAGTCTGATTTGATTAAAGATGTGACTACAGGTTGTAGCAGGAGGAATAAACACACTGTCATAGGTTCTCTGAATCTTGGATATCAGTATATTTTTTGGGGGGGGGGGGGAGAATTTCCATTGAGTATATTTTATGGACCTGTTTCTCCCCCTCTTCACCCTGTTTAGTTTTGCATTTTCCCAAGCTTAGGAAATAATGCAGAATGTGGGCTTTTGTGACATATGTAAATCATGGTGAAGTTCCTTGTTCCAGTTGTCATTTGTATATACTTAATATAATTCGTTTTCCAAAAGATGAAACACAAACTAAGTTGTTACATAATATTTGTGACCAAGTACCAGGTCAGCCATTTGTCATTATAAAAGCATTCACTTGTCTCACTTTGTACTTATGGAAAAGTCCTACAGAAATTGAGAGAGATTAGTGAAGAATCACCATGCTATAGAATATTTAAAGCAATCAATTAGATTCTGAATCAGGGATACAATTCACTATTAAATTGCATAGATTTTAAGGTAATCTATCCAAACGATATCCTTTAATAAAATCATAAGGGGGTTTAAACAATGGTTTTGGGAAATTACTGTAATGTCTCGACCTTCTGAACTCATATGATGACAGGAGAGTCTCAGTTTACATTTAAAAAGACAAGTATGTTTCTAGCCTCATGGCTGTGGGAAAAAATACCTGAAAACATGACCCCACTGCACCCAAAAGGCTCAAAGCAAAGGCAGCAAATAAAAACCACTCAAAATATATTACCTTTTAAGAATATCATTGTTTCTAAGCCAATATCAAGATTCTGGGGGCCTGACCTACTACTTTTGAATGCTTGGGTATGGCAATAATGAATCATAGAGACCCAATGCTAGAAAACACCCCCCCCCCCCCGCCATAACATGGGTTCTGCTGCTGTAGCTCCAATTTCTCATTCTTCTACCCTGTCTGAAATCCACTCTCCACCCTCTGTCATCTATGAGGCAAGGAGAACCAGCAGGGAGATCTCTTGCTCACCCCTCCATATGAGAGGTCTCTTTCTCTGTTTAAGTCCTTCTTGTCAGCCCAGGGAAAGGAGAAGAGTACAGCTAAGAGGTGGGCTTTTTTTAAAGCCCCGCTTCCTTGTTATCATAGGTAGCCTTTTCTTCAGCCCCTCCTGTTCTGTGGGAGAGAAGGGCAGGGGGAGGCCTCTCCAATCCCTCTCCTATCTGTGGAGAGAGAGAAGCTATCAGTGGTGGCTTTCTTACACCTATATCCACAGCTGGAGGAGAGAGGGACATGTATAACCTGAAGAAGAGTGTCTTATGGTGTTCTTTATCACAGAGCCCATTGCCTTGCCGGCCTTTGGCAATAATTCACTCAACAGGGGAAGAGGGCTTGTTTCAGTGTAGGTGGAAGGCTTAATAATGTTACCTATATCAGGTGCAGAGCTGATCCAGGGCAGTTCACATATTCTGCATACCATTAGGACCACATCTGAGCACAAACTGAGCTGAGCCCTTTAGTAAGGAAGGGAGGGAGGATGCTGCTTGGTCCCTCTGGGCATAATTGTAGGGCTCTAGTAACATGTGATGTGAAACTGATGACAGAAGCCCCGGTCATTTTACTACAGTTTTCTTGCTTTTTCCAAGACAATTCACCATAAATCCTCTCCCAACTGCCTCATATCATGAGGGATAGACAACATGGCCACCACTCATAACATACACTGGAAGAAGCATGACCTACTAGACTGAACACAGAACTCTCCCTGGTGTTCTCCTCCTGACTCAGTATCTTCTTCTGTAGTCTTTGGTATAAGCATATTGACATAGTTACTGTAGCTCACAGGGATGTTTTAAGAATTCAGCATTTAATTACAGTACACCATTTTGAATATGTAAACTGCTATGCAAATACAACATTTTATTATCACACATTGCCTTTACTTACTTTGGTTACAACCCTCAATATTGCTCCATTTGGACCCAATACTGGCCTCCAAAATAGAAAGGGGGTCAACTACTTCTTGCTATGCAATACCAGATTGAGGCCACTGAATAATGAATTAATAGCACAATGCCTTGATCCCACATTTCTCAAATTCTTTCCTTTTAGTAGATCCATCATCCTACAACAGGAATTACTGAGATCACTCTTAACCAGGGATGGCCAACCTAAGCCTGGGAAGGAGCCAGAATTTACCAATGTACATTGCCGAAGAGCTACAGTAATAAGTCAGCAGCCCCCCCCCCCATCAGGTTTCCCCCTCCCTTGCTCCCAGCGCCTCCCACCTACCGGCAGCCCTGCCGATCAGCACCTCCCCCTCCCTGCCTGCACCTCCCAATCAGCTGTTTCGTGGCAGGCAGGAGGCTCTGGGGGTGGGGGGAGGAGTGAGGGCATGGCAGACTCAGGGGAAGGGGCAGGAAGGGGTGTAGTGGGGGCAGGGCCTGTGGAAGAGCCAAGGGTTGAGCAGTGAGCACCCCCCGAAAAGTTGGCGCCTGTAGCTCCAGCCCCGGATTCGGTGCCTATACAAGGAGCTGCATATTAACTTCTGAAGAGCCACATGTGGCTCCGGAGCCACAGGTTGGCCACCCCTGCTCTTAACAGTTACTTCTTTTACAATACATTTATTATAACACACAATATATGGGATAGGAAGACTAACTGTTAGAAATATTTGTTTTGGATATTTGTACTATATGTTCAAGAGCGCTGCTAGAGATTTCATGTCATTGTCACGTCATTTCTCTGCATCCTTAAACACACAATTAGGTAGAGGAAACAGCTCTGAAAATGTTGCTGATTTCCAGCAACACTCATTTTAGTCCCAAAGTTTTCTACATTCCACCCTTCTTTTTAGTGTTGAAAAATATAAGTATCAGAAATAGAGGTATAATGAAAGTAAGGTTATATAGAGATATTTACATAGAGGAATGATTTTAAGAGGAATCCCTCATCATTTTAAGTTTCCAGTGTGAAATTTTTTTGTCCAGCATAATAATAATACCCAGCTCTTATATAGCACTTTTCCTTGATAGATCTCAAAGCACTTTACAAAGGAGGTCAGTGTCATTATCCCCATTTTACAGATGGGGAAGCTGTAACAGAGAGAAGTGACTTACTCAAGATCACCCAGCAAAATATCAAAATTGGGCTTGATGTAGGTGAGCACTCTCATTCCTAGCACCTGTAAGAGGCACCTGGAAGCCTGTCTGACAGCCTAGCTCTGTCAGACATTTGGCCTTGCTGGTTTGAAACAAGAGAGACAGTAAATAAGAAGGGATGTGAGCATGCGTGCACTACTGGCCTGTGATGAAGCAACAGAGAACTGCTTACATATAACAGCAGTTTGCTATTAGCTATAGTGAAGCAGGAACTTTAGATTCAGACTTGTGCTTACAGAGCAGAAAATTGAGATTAAATATCATTGTTCTGTCTTGAAATTAATGTCTCTAATATTACACAGATACGCATTAGAAGAGTGAACATCTGACAGGTGTCTACATCCTTGAGGAGACGTCACAGCAGTATGAAAATAATGAACTAAACAGCAATGATTAAATAGTCATTTTGATGAGAGTCTAACCAGCCCAGAGAAATCATTTAAAAAATGTTAAGATTATAGAAAAGCGAATGCAAAAAATAAAATATTAATGAAGCACTAAGGTATACAGCTAAAAATATTAAAATTTCAACAAAAAAGATTAGCTCAAACATGATATATTTGAAGTGTTTTATGGCATAAGTTTGATTGCAGCTAAAATGCTGAGCTACATATTTAACTACTAGAAAATTCTAGAGATGTACAATGTAGCCATTTTGGTCCCAGGATACCAGAGAGACAAGGTAGGTGGCATAATATCTTTTATTGGACAAACTTCTGTTGGTGAAAGAGACAAGCTTTTGCATTTACATAGAGTGCTTCAAATAAAACAAAAGACATGAAAAGATATTCATCTCGTCTCTCCAGTGTATCAGAGTTATTCTACTGGATTTTGCTACTAGAATCTCAACTTTGAATAATTTCAAATGCATAACCTTAATGCTACAATAATTCAGGATTTTGCACTTAATTTTCTTTATACAAATGAATAAAAGGGAAAACATACAATGCTACTCTCACTAACCATTCAGATATGAGGGTACAAGGAAATATCTGTATACTTCATGTAAATGAAATCAACACTTTCCTTCAATAACATTCGATTTTAAAATGAAAATGTATTGCTTCTACTTAATAATACTATCATTTAAATGAGCCCAATTAGGATGCGATGGTCATACCATTTTAGATGGAATATAACCTTTGCTGCAGCTGTTATTTTTGTTTGAAAATGTTATTGCAAACTGGATTAACAAGTACACCTCTACTCCGATATAACGCTGTCCTCGGGAACCAAAAAAAATCTTATTGCGTTATAGGTGAAACCGCGTTATATCAAACTTGCTTTGATCCACCGGAGTGCGCAGCCCCGCCTCCCCGGAGCGCTGCTTTACTGTGTTATACCTGAATTCATATTATATCGAGTTGTGTTATATCGGGGTAGAGGTTTTGTGCATCTGTACAGAAAGAATTTTTTACATAATAATAAAATCCTATCACTTGAAGAATGCATTATGCAGAAGATCAGACTAAATCATAGTTATTCCTTCTGGCCTTAAAAATCCTGGCTGCACTGAAATCAAAGGGAGTTTGACCTCCTTAAAATGGGGTGCGGATTACACTTTATGAATACAGAAAACATTGCAAGGAGTCCTTCAAATTATGGGATCTGTGCCTTCCCCTCCTCCCCCATGCCCGATATTTTCTCCTGATTGACCCTACTGCTGAGCCATGGGTTTTTTTGTTTGTGGATTTTGACGGAGGAGAATTTTGCTACATGTGTTTCACTGAGTCACTTCCAGTCCCCCTTATGCAAAGTGTCCCAGCAACAGTCCACAAACAGCAATTCATGTGCCTATCAGGCTAGGCAGGGACAAGGTACAGACTGATGTAAAAAACAATTTTATGTTCACTGAGCATGCTCAGAATTAAATTTTCAATTAATTATACTTTTTAATTTTTAATTGTTCCTTTCCAAACAAGGCACTGTTTCTCAGGAAGGGTGCTGCACATCCTAACTGTCAAATGTCAAACTTTATCTATTTTATCTATCTAATTGTGTTTCCACTGGGAAAAGTATATACAGTAGAGGGAGGATAATCAACCCGCCATCGATCCACATACTTAATCTGCATAAAAGGCTGTCTGTCACTCAAAGATTTAACTTCAAAGGAGTAGTAACATCTCCCATTTCTAAGGCTTCGTTAGTTTTACACATTATCCTATTGTACCTTTACATGTATGCTGTGAGGTATGATAATAAATAATCAGAAGCAAATTACAGTTGTCAAAGTAAATTAATGAAGTGTGGTACATTTTACAATGTATTATCTTTGTTTGTTTACTTGACAATTTGCAAAAATTCAGTCATTTGCAATGGGTTTCCCAGTGAATTAATGAGATTAGAATATAGATTCTTTCAGATAAATCAAAAATAGCTGAGGAATTTTGCTCAAATGTCCAAACATTTTTAAAGAAATCTTCCTTGGGCATTGACCAGAGATGAAAAAGCTTCAAAATCAAATATATATGAATGTTCTGGAAATGTATGAAAATGGCTAGTTATGATAAAGTCTTTTTCGTAGCTTTCTAGCAAATGCAAAAAGGCCATCACTATACATGCCTGTGTTACATACACTTTTTAATCACAGGTACTAAATGAATTAGATTGTATGAAGCTGATTATATTTGTTACTGTTTACAGGAACATAACTGACAGCTTTAGCAGGCACTTAGGTTTATTAGGCAAATGAACACCACATTTTTTAAAACTAACAATTAGCAGGTGTCTAAGAAGCTACTACATTTTAAGGTATTAAGAGAAAGTAATAAAAACACTAAGTTACTGTACTAAAAGAAGCAGTAAAATAAAGCTTTTTCACAATTGTGCACGCATGTTTTTGTGACCTGCAGTGATCCTTCTATTTCACTGTATCACCATTTAGAGATTAGAGCTTGATCTTGACCACTGAAGTCAATGATACATTTGCCATTGCTTTCAATGGGAGCAGAATGAGACGTATACTCCCCAACCATATAGTAGATTTCTAATGGCATCTGTACAGATAATTACAAGTTATAATCAGGGACAAATATCCTTAATATAAATAGGCTTTACTGCTGAGAGCTGCTCCACGACCTACTAATTACCTAGACAAGCCTTCCACAATAATCAGTAAAGATTTCTTCATAAATATTTTTTTTAAAAAAAGCCCTTCTTTCAACCATACCAAGTCCTTCAATACTTCCCCTCCCCAGAAAAATATGAGGAAAATAGATGAGACTTGCAGCTTGCCTGCGAGCTCGACAAATTCAAAGCTCCTTTCCACCAAGAATGGAAGCAGAGACCATACTGTCAACAGCCACCTTTCTTAAATCAGGGGACTAGAATAGCTCAAGCAGGAGCAGCGAACAGATAAAAACCTCTAGTCTGCAAGCCATCAAGAAAATCAGCTTAGTCGGTCAGTTGTTCTGGTGGCTTCTCCTTCTGTAAGACTGACCTCAGTTTCCTCTAGGTTGAACGTCAGACAGCTAGGTCCAACCAAGCCCCAACCTCACCCCAGCCTCATATAGGAATGGGATAAACTGCTCGGCTGCACAAATCAGGCCAGATGACATGGAGACATAGAAATGGATATCAACATACTGAAAGCTCCATAAACAATGTCTCAATTACTCACCTGAACTGGACACCTTCAGAGAAATCATGATTTTGCATTTTTATTTTAGCATCCTGGCAGCTCCTTATAATCAGCCTATGGTTATTCTTATAACTTGTAATTTCTGTACAAATACATTCAATAGGAGTCAGATTCTTACACACACTTGTTTAAGATGAAACCTTTATGAAAATAACTTTCTACTAAAACAGAACTATTTCTGAGTCCTTAACATCTGTAAAGTCTTCAGTTTTAAATAATATGCCTGTAATCTATGTAACTCCAAATACTGTGGTATAACCCTTGCTGTTGACTTGTTCTAGGGGTGTGTGATGGGGCGCGACTCACCATTGCGGTGGCTCCTGCTGATTGTCCAGGGAATAAGCGTTGCACCCTCTTCTGATGGTGTCTTGCCCGCTGTCACCTCTGTTCCTGGACCCCGTCACTCCCAGGACTGCAGCTTATTTTCCGTGACACTGCCCTCCAGCTGTGCCACACTTTATGTCCCCCCCGCTTCTGCGGGGACCTACAGTCTACTGTCCGGCCACTCCTGTCAGTGGCTCCAGCACCCTCTTTGCCCTTACAACAGGGCCTCAGTCTGCAGATCCCTACAGTCTGCCAGGAGCTGCCTTTAGCTCTCTGGGTTTCTGCCTGCAGCACTGCTCTGTCCAGGGTGCTTGCTGCCCTCTGCCTGCAATGCAGCCAGTCCTCCTCCCTTCTCAAGTTCCAGGAAGTGATTGACCCTGCTCTATTCTAGAGCCCTTCTTATATGGATTAGCCCAGCCCTGATTGGCTGCTCCTATAAGCCCTTCTGTGATTGTCCGCCTCCTGCACAGCCTCCCTAGGGCTGCTTTTAACCCCTTTTCTGCCAGTGTGGGGCATACACCACATCACATACACTGCCACTTAAGACCTACCACCTGAGGGTGGGTATTACCTTTCCTGCTTCCGATGCAGCTGAGCCCTCACTGAATCCCTCTCCTGCCTCAGTTTCTCCACCAGGAGGAGCCATCTGCCTCCCTCCTCCAGGGTCTCAGTCCCTATCATGTCATGTTCTGCTCCTGTGTGGGTTCCCTTGTCCATCAGGACCTTCTTATCCACAAGTTTCCTTCTAGGTGTCGGAGATGGCTCCCCACCGGATCCACAGTCATCACTGCTCCATCCCTCTGGGCACTGTCTGATCCAGGCTGGATCTTGAGCATCTCTTTTTTATCCCACCTTTTCCAAAGGGGGCATATGGCCCTCTTCATGGCACTGGAAACAAACCCTTTGCCTCCCGTTGGCCATGGGCCTCCCATTGTCCTTTCCTTGCTCAGCCCCCCTGGGCTAGCTTCAGCCCTGCAACTAAGAGGGCACTCCTTCCTCAGGTGCCCCTGTTGCCCACAGGTCCAACACGCCCACAGGTCTCCTCCCTATTCGCCTCACAGAAGGGACTCCCTTGGGCTCTCACTCCTTCCCAGTCTTTGGGAGAGGCTTCTGTCCCCCACCCTGGTAGGGGCACACTCTCTTCCAGTGTCCATGTTGCCCACAGATAAAACATTCACTTGGCCCAGCCACTGGCACCCCGGCCCTGGTGCCTGGCTTTCTCTCTCACTCTCCACAGCCTCTATGGACCTTCTCTCGCAGCAGCATGAACAGGTACAGCTGCTGCTCTGCTAGTCGGGTCATATAGGTCTGCAAGTACTCCTGTGCCTCCCATTCTCTCTTTTGGGTTGTGAGCACCTGCAGCAGCAGGGCCTGAAGCCACCCTTGCTGCTTGTCGGCCCTTTTTCACAAGGGCACTGACTGTGGAGTTCTGTCTGGGAAGGCACAAGAACCCTCTGCAAAGAGGGCCTCTGCATACCCCAACTCCATTGTCTCCTTCTTCTGTGTTCCTCAGTCTCTCAGCTCTGGGACAGGCAATTGTTCCCATAGTCCTCTATCCTCCCCTTATATCAGGGTGACCATGTACCCGTGTTCTCCACCACGTGTGATGGGGTGCAACTCACCACTGCAGTGCCTCCTGTTGGCTGTCTGGGGAATTAGTGCTGCACCTTCTTCTCATGGTGTCTCGCCTGCTATCGCCTCTGTTCCTGGACCCACATCACTCCCGGGACCACAGCATTTTCTTCTGTGACACTGCCCTCCGGCTGTGCCACACGCTATGTTCCCCTCCTTCCAGGAGGATCCGCAGTCTACTGTCCAGCCACTCCCATCAGTGGAAAACTGCAGTTCACTGTCTAGCCACTTCCTTCAGTGGCTCCAGCACCCTCTTTGCCCTTGTATCAGTGCCTCAGTCTGCAGATCCCTGCAGCCTGCCAGGAGCTGCTTTTAGCTCTCTGGGTCTCTACCTGCAGAACTGCTCTGTCCAGGATGCTTACTGCCCTCTGCCTGCAAGGCAGCCAGTCCCCCTCCCTTCTTAAGCTCCAGGGAGTGACTAACTCTGCTCTGTTCTGCAGCCCTTCTTATATGGATTAGCCCAGCCCTGATTGGCTGCTCCTATAAGCCCTTCTGTGGTTGTCCGCCTCCTGCACAGCCTCCCTAGAGCTGCTTTTAATCCCCTTTCTACCAGTGTGGGGCAAATGCCCCATCACAGAGTGGCTGTGTTGTGTTTAGTGGCCTGTGATTAAAGGAGGTCAGACTAGATTGTCTTGTGATAATTCTTTCCTTCAGCTCTATGACTCCACGATTTACATAAATATGGAGAATAGAATTAGAATCAATGTGCATACACTGTACTACTTGAGAAGTTATGATTAAACAGGCATTCCATGGATAGTGGTGTACCTTCAAAGACTTGCTGCCTCAGAAATATATCAAAGTTTGTCATAGCACTTTGTATATTATAGAAAGTCCTACCCATTAAAATCTAGCTGTTCAGCTTGCTAAAAGACATCTTGATCTAAAGTCCACAGAAATGGAAGATAAAATTAAATCAGCCTTGAGCAACTATCCCTCAAAAAACCCTAAACATTAAATGGAAGAAATCAAAGGAGATAATATATTTCAGACAGTTATTCTTGCTACATCCCATTGTTGAATATGGCCAAGAAGAATTGTAGAGAAATCATGTCAACATTACATTTCCCCAAAGCTTATTAAAACCACTTTGCTGCTGATATCACCCCTGGAGCTAACTGAAACTTCAAAGATGAAGTCAATATGTTGTTTGAGATAATTCTAATGGCATGCAAACAGCAACAAGAGTGTCCCAGAAGAGAACATACAATATTTTAGTCTGGTGGTTTCAAGTATACAAGACGGCTTGGCATGATCTATACAATGAAGTGTTTATATATGGTACTTAACAGTTCACTTAAGGAACAGTGTTCAATGTCTATTACCTAGGACTAAATCCTGGCCATAGTGCATACCTAGTACAGAATTTGCTTAGTGTGGAGAGACACAGTTATCATGATAACTTCTACATATAAGGAAAGGAGAACCCTTTCCATGGCAGCTTTTTAGTGCCTACATGGCCACCAACACACTTACTACAACATCTGTAACTCCACCTTCCCAGTTGTCATTATCCCTTATGGAAACATTCACTAGAGGTTTTCATGGAAACCTCCTGATTGTTTGGAAGAAAAAAATCTATCTCATTGAATTGAATTGAATAGAAAATTTCATAGGATGGTTCAGAAACATACAGAAAGCAAAATGCTGTCTAACTTCAGGAGAGACAGTGCTTCCCCTTGTTGTGTGTTTGTATTTAATAAAACATGATGTCAAATAACTAAATGAGTTGAAGTTTTATTTGAATAAGAATTAAGCAATACTGAATATAGTCCTTTACAGAATACAGAAAGGAAACATACATATTAGCTCTTTGTAACTGGAGAAGTGATGGCAGCTTTACTTCAGTTCACTTCTATCATCCCAAAATCCACACTTTGTATACCAGTTTAGAACATGCCTTTTTCCAGGGTTGATTTTACTGACATTTTGCTTACTTTGAGTATTCTCAATGTAATTTAATCAATACGATAATTACAGCTGTAACAATATTCAGCTCTTAATGACTTAGACATTGATCAACACCTTACTTAATGGTCTGCTGTTACATTGATTACAGAACACAGCTGCTATACTATGCTATTCCTTGTTCATTTTCTCAGTTACTAATTTTATCAATTATAGTGCGTTTGTCAAGCACATCATTTTGTCCATTACAACACACATCTATAATAATAGGCATCCCTTTATATACTATGGGGTGTTAACACAAGAGAAACCAAGAAAAAAAGATGACCTATTGACCATGAAGCTCTTTTCACATTATCTGGTTTACATAATTGATAAATTAAAGCATCTTTTGATCTTATTAATCACAGAAAACACCTGCTCTGGATCAGTTACATTTGGGAATTTGGGCTATGTCAGAGTAAAGGCAAAATGGTTAAGTACAGTTCTATTGATTGATTACAGACATTTTCCTGGTCATTGGTTTCACACAAAGCACTGGGATCAGCTACATTTCAGCTTAGGTTCCATTTAAATACAAAGGATTATAAACATAAGAACTTTGGTTCATCTGCAGAGTCAAAAGGGTTATGGGTAGTTTATTTCTTTTACTAACATCCTCCATCCTTGACAAATTTTGACTCACCTGGGAGAGATGAAGTGGGCCAAGTAGACTGAAAATACTTCCCAACTGACAGCTCTGAAAGAGAATTGCGAGCCAGTTAGAAAATACAAAACAAAAAAAGAAAGAAAGAAAAAAGAGTCAGTTTTATCTGAACATGTTATCCTTTGTCTATATAAATTATTTAAATTGTTAGTGGGAAAACCACATTGGTGGCCATTAATCAGTCAAAGCAATTCAAATGTAGTCAGGAGCTGATGAAAGACCTATAACAATAATTCTCTGTTCTGCTTATTCTGAATATGAAACTGTATAATGTGTTACTTTTATTTCAATTTAATGTATATCTCCCTCTGTCATAAGTTGAATAAAATTTGTTTTGAACACAAAACTCTGAAGTAGACTCTGACACTTCTGACAATGAAGGTTGATTTTTTTATAATTTTCACATTTATGCCAGAAGAATTTAGAGATGCTCTTTTACTGTTTTCTCTATGAACAGCTGTCTCAGGAATAAGAAGAGGGATCCTACTGGCTTGTCCGTAGTCAGGCAGAACTCCCATTGGCTCATTTCTGAGCTCAGACCATTTTAGTATCAATAATTCCATTGATTTTAGTGGAGTTACTTTAGATTTGCACTGGTGTGAATAATAGAACAATCAAACCTTCAGTACTTTCTTTGTGATGATGGATAAGTTTCCATGAAAAAACACAAATTTTGAAATTGGGAGAGGAGGTGTCAACAAATCTGAACCACTTCCAACATGAAAATGCAGATGCTAGAGGAAATGAGTCTGTTCCAATACCCTGAATCGGAATATCCCTGGACTTTAGTGAAATTCAGAATGGGTTTCAAACTTTGTTAACTCAAATAGTGGGCAAAACCAGCATCCCAGAATAAAATGTAAGACTGGATTCAAATCCAGCTCTGAACATTATGGCTAAGGTCCATCATTATTTTTAGAATGTGGACACACTACCTGAACCCCTCAGCTTTATACCTTGCACTATTCAGCTCTGCAGCTCCAAGCTACTTTTTTTAAACCTGAGAGCTTACCATTTGAGAGAAAAAAATGGCCACAATCATTATTCATGAATTGAGAATTCAATTTCTGTGAAGGAATTTAAATAGTGAGCAAGGATAGTTATCGTTCTGATATTTGATAAATGGAAAAAAGATTTAGTTATCCTGAGGTAAGATTACTTTTCAGAGAGGATGACATTTATTACCTCAAGGACATATTTCAACATATCTCTATCCTTTATTCAGAAGTGAGAGTTCTGTTCATCTGAGAAGAAGGCAATTGCATTATATTTTTGTCTGCTCGGATGGGGGTGGGCAATTGATGTATTTCTGGAGGGAACATGAGTGAGTGCATTCTATGGAGGGTAAGCAGTTTATCCAATGATCCTTTCCCCTTACATCTTTTCAATTCTACAGTAAACAATTCAAGCTATAACGTGTGTCTGCTGAGCCCTAAACACACAAACATTGCATCTAACAGAAAAAAAAAGTTGAGTGATATCAACACCCCTCCACCCCTCAAAACAAAAAGCAAGGCACTAAAAATTGCCCATTGTAATCAATGGTGGAATTCCTCAATTTGTATGATGAATGAAATGAAAATGATACATTTTCAGGGTGCTAGGTGGGTACAATGTGATTAACCCACTATCATTTCACTACTCTATTCTTTTATTAGATTCCCATATTTGTGCAATGTGTTTTACACATAAATTCTTCGGGGGTGAGGATCTAATGAACTCATTGTGCCTTAAGGCCGGGGGAGCCAGCTTTAAACTTCCATCATGGAACCCCAGGAACCCTGTCAGTAGCTGCTGCAGTACAATGTACTGATTTAGCACATCTTTCCTAAAACCAGGGGCAGCTCCAGAAAGGGGTGGCTCTATGTATTTTGCTGCCCCAAGCACAGCAGTCAGACAGCTTTCAGCGGCGCACCTGCGGGCGATCCGCTGGCCACGCGGATTTGGCGTCCCCTTGGCGGGACCGGCAGACCTCCCGCAGGCATGCCGCCAAAGGCTCCCTGATGGCCACCCCCCATGGCTTGCCGCCCCAGGCACGCGCTTGGTGCCACCCCTGGCTCCAGGCACCAGCGCAGCAAGCGCGTGCCTGGGGCGGCAAGCTGCGGGGGACGGCCTGCCAGTTGCTCTGAGGCCGGCCGTCAGGCTGCCGCCGGTACCGCAGCTTCTGTGGCAATTTGGCGCGAGGGACGCCGAAGGCGCAGCACCAGCGGACCTCCCGCAGGCATGCCGCAGAAAGCTGCCTGACTGCTGTGCTTGGGGCGGCAAAAACCATAGAGCCGCCTCTGCCCAAAACTGTAATGCTGTTTCTTCCTCCAGTGCTGCTCAGTTTTCAGGCTGTGTTGACTCCTATTTGTCTACTACTTTCCGCTGGCACAACTTCCCCTGCTGGTTGACTTTCTGCTATCAGAATCCTAGTGCCTTTATTTCTGTTAGTGATAGGCAGTGGTGAGACCATCCCAGAAAGTAGGCCTAATAGAAGCAGAAACAAAACAATCTCAGAGAAGAGTAATAAGCATATGCTGAGTGGACAGTTGCCTGTGAATAGAGAAGCTGAGGCAGGACACCTTTGAAAACACTGGAATAGGTCAGAAATTCTAGGGAAGCTGAGGTAAGTCAAACAATCAAGTAGACCTAGGTGGGAATTTTCTGATGAACTGTTTTTTTGTTTTGGTTTTGGTTTTTTTAATCCCCCAAAAGCCAATTAGCCAAAAACTGAAATTGTTTGTGAAACTGGATTGGATTTAGCAAATCTCCTGACTCGAACACTTCTTGGATTTTTTTTTTAATTGTCAAAACGTCTTGTTACGACATTTTTGAACAGGGAAGTTTTGGTTTTATGAGTTTAAAATTTCAAAACAAAAAATTGTTTCAAAATTTTAGTAAATTTAGACTAAAAAAGGTCAAAATCAAAACAAAGTTTCAATTGACCCACATGGAATGTTGTTCCCCCCTCCCCAGTTTGGTGGGTCTCAAAATATTTTAGGATTTTGACCTTGTGTGACATGAAAAGTTTTGAAATCTGAAAATTTCCTGTGGGATGGGAAAATCGTTTTCCACCCCACCCAAGTATCAAGGCTGGCACATATTTAAGCCAGGGCCTGTGTTTTCTTAATCAGCACAGCCTTTTGCAATGGCCAGGACCCAAAACCTTCTCCTTCATGACAACATAATCCTGCAGTAAGTGAGGGGGAAATAAACTGTATTTATTTTCACCTGTCTCATTTATGAAGTTATTTTAAAGGGGTTATTAAAGCTATTAACTGTTTTTCCAAGTGTATTTATAAATTATTTAGGAGTTTGAGATTGTTCTAGTATTTCATATTACCAAAGGGTATTTTTTCTATGCAACCATTTCACTATTATACATTTTAGACAAGTTGGTTTTCACCACTTTTGAATTCCAAACTTTTGTCTAGTGAGTTTTTAACATTATGCAGGTTAATTGTGTGCTGCATATGTCTGTTTTATTCCAATATAAGCTTTACATATATTTATTCAAGACTATTCCCACATTTTGGACAGTGATTAATTTAATAAAACATTATTATAGAACTGACTTCATTATTTTAATAAGCAAATTACAGTTCCAGTAAAATGATATTACCTTAAATTCAGTTGGCATATCTGAATGTATTTTAAGAGCAAATATACCAACCCCAGTAATTTCTCTAAAAAGAGAGGAAGGAGGACAACCCTACATTATTTTGGAGAGAGAGAGCTCTCTTCTCAACTAAAACTGTAACTTGCATTTAATTATAAATCATATTTTGACCCCTTCCCTACAATTCCACAAACTAAATCTAATCTTCATGAAAATTTCTCACATGAAGTTCTCTTGTGATAGGAATTTTTTTCCTTTTGCCAAAATCGAAGCACCTCAGATAAGATGTTTTAATTCTGTGAAAATTAACAAACGGAGGATTCTCTCTTAAAAAAAAAAAAAAAAAAAAAAAGTCTTGGAGTGAAATCCTGGCCCTATTAAAGTTCATGGGATTTTTGTCATTGAAATCAATAGGCTCAAGGATTTCAGCCTTGATTAGGTGGGTTGTGGGGAAGGCACCGGGTATAAATTTCAATATACTCCTCTGCAAAAGGTATAATTATTTCAAACCTCACAAGATTTTTGCTAGACCAATTTAACGTTAATGTTTATATGTAATATGTGTTAAGATTCTGAGAAGGAAGCCTCTATACAGAATGGGACAGCTTCATTCTTGCTGTTATCTCATGAAGTCAAAGTAACATCAGACATGAGTACAGCCCCCAAAGTGCAAATTAATTATTATAAATAATGCATTCCACTTACTATAAAAGGTAATATATACATCCTTTCCTCATTCTTATCTATGGATGATAAATATAAATCCTAATAAATATTGTTTGAGTCTTTAATATTTGCCTTCTTTATGGATTTAACCTGAATTGTAAGCATTCATGAGATGATTACATCATACTGTGAAATATTTTACAGTTAAAGTGGGCTACCCAGTGACGAATGAATTCTATATTTAATTAGTAGTATTATGTCTTCTTTGTAAATCCGTTTTCTTCTCCCTGGATCTTGCACGGGACTGCTACAGAAGAGAGTATCAGCAACTGGTCCTCTCAGATCAATATCAAACTGAATGAATGGAATTTAGACAATTATCAAATTATGTCCCCATGAAGGGAGTTTTGGAGCTACCACTGTCTCGCAGGCAGCCATAGCAGCTCCATCACAAGGTTGGTTTGATATCCAGATCAGGGCAACTGTGCACAGTGATTCTGCGTGATAGTCCAGACGTACAGTGATAAAGGAATAAATGTGTTCAAGGAGGATCCAAATCATACAGAGGCACAGATCAATGGGAAGGAAAAGTATTTATGTGGGGAAATAAACCAGCATTTCACACTGCAGTGGAGAAAGAGAAGTCTGCTGGATTTCTGAAAATGGACATCGGTGACATGGGCCAAGTTTTAAAAAGCAACCAGTGATTTTGAATACCCAACTTAAGGAGCTTTGAAGAGACCTGTTTTTCAGAAAGTGCTGATCACCAGTGCTCTAAAATGTAAGATATCTTGAGTTGAGCTCTCAAAAAGTTGAAGAACCCTAAACCACTTGGCCATGAATCTTAAAAAGGCTAACTAATTTACAGTAAATGAAGAAGGAGGTACTGCATACTGCATAGATCTGCATACTTTGGCCTTCATTAAAGGATGTAGAAAAAAGGAAAACAATCAAATCTATGACAGGTTTCAGGGTAACAGCCGTGTTAGTCTGTATCCTCAAAAAGAACAGGATCTATGTAACTATGTAATCTATGTAATCAAATCTATGTAACTGAAGTAGAAAGGGTCTGGAGGTTGGTCTGAGCAAAATTAGTCAGAGCCAGTGTCAAATCCAGAATTTGAAACCTCCCCAAAAAATTTATAGAAGGGAGTTTGGTATAGGTCTGGATTTCTGGTTTATCTCTAATATCTGTCTCTCTCTCTCTCTGTGTATACACATACACACACAGAGATTAGATAGAAAGCTTTATGAAGACTAGTGAAACATGTCCCTAATTAAGGAGGGGATAATTTTGAATAACAGTATCAGTACTGATTAATCCTAGTTTATCTTTTGCCCTGAAAAATTATTGAATTGTTCTATGAGTGACAGTATTGCTGGAAATGAGTTTTCAAGATCAGACAGAAATAAAATGATCATCTGCTTAGAATTCTAATTTTTTCTTTAAAGTCTGCAACCAGCAGACTTATGACTGTGATGCCCCTTCAAGATTCAGCAAAGATGTAAAGGGCACATAAGGGCTAATGATAATACATATGTAGGACTGTATTTTCATGGAAAGGTCATAACTGCAGTTAACATTATTGGTACTGATCTAGCGGCTGATCTTAATTATCAGAAAGTGCACTAAATTTCACTGGGATTTGAGGACATTCACTACCTCCCAGGGAGCATTCAGAACCTTCCAGAATCAAGCCCTGAAAAGATCCAAAGGGACTGTCAGTATAACCTTGATCACAGGTTACATGGCATTCTGGGGCACATAAGCTACAAAAAGCTGCCAAAAGCCAGTTGCCTATCAAATCAACCTTTTTAGGAAATGTTAGCCTGGTTTATGGGGGTTGGTGTGAAGGGGGAAATGCACTATGGACTCCATGCAGTAACCATGTTTTTTGAAAGGGATAGCCTTGCAGAGCCACTTGAGGGTGAGAAACTCATGTGTTAAATGAATGGTCTGGCTCTGCACAGCCCCAACTTATATCCCGAAACTTCTGCTCCCCTGATCAGAATAGTCCTCCTTTTCATTACGGTGGCGCACTAAGGTTGTATCAGGGTTTTCTGTTGTCCAGGGCAATGATTTGTTAATATATTTTAAAATCATTTGAAAATAATAATGCTCAAATTGTATTCAAGTTAGAAAATAAGATCTACAGGGTATGATAAGCCAGGAAGTTGCAGGCCTCTCTCCTCTTGTCTTTAATACTGATTGGCCTGAAGTTCTCTCCCTGTCGTGTCTCCCTAGGTGAGTTCCAGAGCTCCATAAGTCCTTCATATGCCAACTGAGCTGGGCTCTGGACTTCACCCGTGAGAAGAAGGAGATGAGCAACACCATATAATGTAGACTGTCTCCTCAGAGGAGGATGTTCACCCTTAGATGCAGAGCGATTCTACAGCTACAGAGCCCATGAAGACTGCCAAGCAGCCAGGGCTCATGAAACATGAAAACTCTAGTGTGCAATATTAAGCCTTGTAATCACTTCCAAAAGACTTTGCTCACTCTAAATACAAATGGTTCTGTCTATCCTTGTACCTCATCAATGGAATACCTGGATGTCATTTCAGATAGCTACTCTTGATGACCCTGTGTAATTTTCGTTATCATGGGCGTCCTTCAAATCCTTACTATTGTCTTCCTGTGTATACGCTAGTCACTAAGTAATCTAATTACATTAATAAGGCAGGCAGCCTTGATGGGGGGAGAGGGGGAATAGAAGTGTCTGTATTAATGACAGATGCATCTTAATAATCAAAAGTTTTCTTCTGGATATACGTAGATGGAAAAAAGCAAAAGCTATCTTTTCCTATTTCATTTTCCAGTACTTTAGTGCATAGCATTTCAGACCGAAGGCTCTCAGTGAAGAGTCAAGAATGATTTAATGTCCTCAATAAACTCTAAGGGAGAATTAAACTTGATGTGAGAATTTTTGCATGTCTTGTCTAACCCACTGGATTTAAGCAAGCATATCATACCAAAGTGACAAAAATTATATGGATTTTTTTCATAGCATTGTGATCCCCAATAAGAGTTATGAGCTATTAAAATTGAAGTTTGAAGTGCTTTGCAGCAGCAGACCTGATGCAGCTCTGGACTCCTATATGGTCGTTTTTAGTACATTTATACTCTTACAGAAATTCCTTTAACAAATTCTCCACCTCTTCATTGAGAAGCAGGGAGAAATGTGCATACACATTTTATAAGTAAAAGAATGTCAGATGATTTGGTGAGCAGATGTTTGCAGATGGAGCAGGAGGAAGGGAGAACAGCTTCTAAGCTCAGTGGTGATACTTTTTCATATTGCTACTGTTATTTTAATCCATGTTTTTTAGACCTTTAGATGCAAAGAAAAAAAGAATCACAGCCATCATGGCCAGATGGTACCAATTCAGAGTCTTTTTCACAAGTGTCTTAAATAAATCTCTTATATAGCAACAAATGTTTCTAATGTTGGATAGCTCAAACAACTCAAAATAAATTCAATAATTGAAGATGACTATGGCTATCTCCCAGATTTCTGCTGTCTTCATTGTGGTCTAGTCTAAGGCTGAAAACCAGAATTCTTAGGTTCTGTGCCTGAACCTGCCACTTGCATTTTGTGTACTGATGAAAACACAGTCTTCTCTATAGTAGTTAGTACTCTGCAGTCTCCTTTCATTTCCCTATAGACATCTTTGCCACCTCTCACAACTTGACCCTATGTGCTCCCCCTAGCCATAAACTGTAAAGTGTCATGGAGGCAACAGGAATATGACCCGCACTATAGGAGAGGAGAGGTATTTTAAAAATGAAAACATGAAGAGTAAGAAATGGGATATTGGAATGAAATTGTGGGTAGAAGAAAACACAGGCACAGTTATCAGAGGGGTAGCCGTGTTAGTCTGAATCTGTACAAAGTAACAGAGGGTCCTGTGGCACCTTTAAGACTAACAGGCACAGTTATTTGTTGTGAGCAATTCTGCCTCCAAAATTGGAGGCTGGTTCGGAACCTGGCTGAAACTGAGGCCTAATGTATTGATATTTTCAGAACATTAAGCAGGAAAATTATTTCATCTTGGGTTACAGTAGCTGGTGAGTTACAGTAAGTTGTAACTGCAGTAGGTTGCAGGAGAATGTTCTCAGAGCCTAGTGTATTACAGACACAGTATATACATTTAGAAAAACGAGGCAGTGACATGCATTAACGACAGATGATTATGAACAAATGTATTCCCTGAGGCCACTAAAAAAATAAAGAATGAACGTGAGCAATAATTCTCTCATTTGTTCCGGCTGGTTAAGAAAGAATCCCAAAAGCATTCTCTCTCTCTGTAACTTGTACAATAGTAACTGATATGATTTTGGCATAGCAGGGTTTTTTTTTTTAAAAGATCAGAAAATTCACATGATGAAGAGGGTCAAAGTCATGGAAATACAGTTTTTCTGTTTAATTCCAAAAAAGCTACTCAGAAATCATGGGTATTGCACTGTGTGTCATTCCTAGAGTAAACAACAAGAAGGTATTATAATAACAACCATTTTGAACGGAGGAGTTCTGCCACAGCATCTGTCCTATGTAAACTTCACCTAACTCTAACAAATTCCATGAATGGAATAGTGTCCATTTCTTTTGCATAATGTTTGAGGCTCAGGTTTTCAAAGGGGTCTAAATTAGTTACATCACAATCACACTGCTAGTCAATGGGAATTGAACAGCTATCTACTTTTGGCCCCTTCAAAAATCCCATCCTGAACAAATGCAAGCAATGAGAGCTAGTGAGATATTCTCTTTTGAAGAATTAAATGTTTGGAGTAGCAGGGATTGAGAATATGAAAAACAACGAGAATTACATTTTTCAAAGATCAACGCAATCTTTGCCATTATAATTAGATAATGTATTCTTAATCTAATTAAAGTGTCTGAGTAATAATAGGACTCATTATGAAGTTTGCATTTCTTCCATAAGTAAATATGTTATTTACTTATTACAAAAGCGGGTTACATTATACTTAGGGCATTATGATTAAACAATTAGTTGGCATGCTGTGTTAGCTCTTCCCCTATTATAATTCTTTTTTTTTTAAATGTACTGTTGTCAAAGGCTTAGTGTAGTCTGTTTAAATCACCTATCAGTCATCTCCATGTGCCAGTCAGTATTGTACAAAATGATTATTTCAGTGAGTTAATGTTATATAGCATTATAGCAGGGGTTGGCAACGTTCGGCACGCGGCTTGCCAGGGTAAGCACCCTGGCGGGCCGGGCCAGTTTTATTTACCTGCTGATGCGGCAGGTTCAGCCGATCACAGCTCCCACTGGCCGCGGTTCGCCCTACTGGGCCAATGGGGGTGGCGAGAAGCCGCGGCCAGCACATCACTTGCCCGCGCCGCTTCTCGCCGCCCCCATTGGCCCGGGACGGCGAACCGCGGCCAGTGGGGGCTGTGATCGGCTGAACCTGCCGCATCAGCAGGTAAATAAAACTGGCCCGGCCCGCCAGGGTGCTTACCCTGGCGAGCCGCGTGCTGAACGTTGCCGACCCCTGCATTATAGCAATATAATAGGAATATGGCTAAGTTTGCAGCTATCCCCTTGGGCTTTTAAGTGAGTCTTGTCCTCTTCTTGGGGCTTAGGCCACTTTTCTTGTGNNNNACGGCGAACCGCGGCCAGTGGGAGCTGTGATCGGCTGAACCTGCCGTGTCAGCAGGTAAATAAAACTGGCCCTGCCCGCCAGGGTGCTTACCCTGGCGAGCCGCGTGCTGAACGTTGCCGACCCCTGCATTATAGCAATATAATAGGAATATGGCTAAGTTTGCAGCTATCCCCTTGGGCTTTTAAGTGAGTCTTGTCCTCTTCTTGGGGCTTAGGCCACTTTTCTTGTGACCATTGGCAGAAACCCAGGTCCATCCATTACTCTGGGTCCCAACCCAGGGAACCTGTAAACAGCAGCCATGTACCACTGCATTCAGTTTGCTGCTGCTATTCCTTGGCTCTTTTCCCATGTAGCCCCTTCCCCTTCACCCCTTACCTCAGGGCTGCTGTTTTCAGATCCTCTTCTTCCTCTTGACCTCCTGTGACCAACTAGGAGCACCCTTCCTTGTGCCCCGGGTCCCTGCCAGGAACTGACCTGCTTAGGCCCAGCAGCAACTTTTATCTGATCCAGCTGGGCTCGGATTGACTGCTTCTACGCATCATTTCTAGGCAGGCCTTGAGGACCCACTTTCACTGCTTCTTTCCTGGGGTGTTGTGGGGTAGGACCTCCACTAAAGGGCCAGGTATATCCCATCACAAAACTTGCATACTCTTACGTAACCCATACATCGTGCATGTGCCATCCTTGCTCTTGCAAGGGTTAACTAACTGATCACCCATCACCCTTTGCCATATTTGGTATATTCTGTGCTATATACATATTGCATTTTCACACCACACACTCTTTTCCTGACTGGTTACATTTTTTTAAAGCAAGCTTTGGTCATGCAACCCTCCATTCATATTGTTATCTATACAGCTTAATGCTTTGGCCTAGCCATTTTCCTGTTTTTCCTAAATTTTATCTATCTGCATGGCCTTATTCATTTGCTCCATCACCCTTACTCACTTGTTTTACCATACTGTTATCTATATATAGCAGACTACTCACACAGCTCCTGTTTACCCAGTTTCTTTTATGTGCCTCCAATACTTTGATTCTTCAACATTGTGAACAAAATAATGAGCCGACCAGCTATTCTGCCGTCACTGCCATTGGGGTCCTTAAAAAAAAAGAGACCTTTGAGGGAAAAATTAGCAGAGACAGAACTCGAGCGCAAAAATTGCTGATGGAAAGAAGAAGGAGCAAGTTTCACCATACTGGCTGCCATCTCCACCATCTCCTGGGATCAGCCATGACATCATTGAGCCTTCATTGTCCTGATTCTGAGAGATGTCCTAACCAGACTGGGCCAAGAGAGGGATTCAGATGACATTGTCACCTCCACTGGCTTTGGCTTAATCCCATCCACCACCTGGAATGTAAGACTGTGTCATCCTTCATCCTTGTGTGTCCTTTCTCTTCCCCACCTTATTTCTTTTCTTTCTTCCCTTGTTCTTCTGTTGCCTTCTGTTGAATAAGAGTCTGGCTACTATGGACAGAACTGTACAGTAGAACCTCAGAGTTACGGACACTTCGGGAATGGAGGTTATCCGTAACTCTGAAATGTTCATAACTCTGAACAAAACACAGTTCGGTCTCCAGATCCAGCAACTGGCACTCCAAGCCAGGCTTCAGCAACAGCTGAGCTCCCTCCTCAGCTCTGGCAGGGCAGCTTCTTTCCCTGGGTTGGACTGAGTTTTCAAGCTTGGCCCCCTTCCGGCCGTGTGTGTGTGTGTGTGTGTGTATGTGAAAACAGCATGTCCCCTTCCCAGTGGGGCGTGGGGGAGGGGTGAAAGCAGCGCAGACCCCAGTGCTGCTCCTGGCTCTGCTCTGCTGGCTTCAGCTGTGTTGGGCTGGCAGCCCCAGCGTTCACCTCTTAGCTGTAAGAACCTGCCCCACGGGTGGGGGTCGGGGTGGGGACGGGGACAGGCAGTCCAGATATGTCTACCTTTAAGATGCAATGCAGGCACAGTACAGTATTTGGTAATTTTTTTTCTTATGTTTCGTCTCTGTTGCTGCCTGATTGGTTACTTCTGGTTTCACATGGTGTCCTGTTGACTGGTCAGTCCATAACTCTGATGTTTGTATCTTGGAGGTTCTACTGTACATTTTGCAACTCAGTTCTAAGCCTGTGAACTGGAAAGGAAGTTAAAAGTAATTCCCTAAACTGCCCAATGTGGTACAACTTTGCCAGGTCTTGGAAAGGCTGATCAGACTGTGTGCCGGCCTGTGTTTTTCCAGCAGTGAGGTTGCAGCTGAGAGTCAATACCAGAAACAGAAGCTGCATTTTCTATCTTGCTGTTTTTCCCCTCCTCTTCTATGTGTTTGTCTTGTTTGGTCTTCTAGGAAAAGGGATCAGATTTTAACAATGACAGCAGCAACAAAAACAGCTTAAGCCCATTTCAAATAACTTCTTCGCTTTTCCCCAAAAAGGACAGTTAATACCGTCTTTGATACCATCTAAAAGACTGTCAGACAAGGATTTTTCATTCTAAAGACTCTCTCCAGCTAAAGGGAACAAGACACACAGTTAAAATGAAAACCTTATTTAATACTGTATAGAAAAAGAAGGAAAAAATAATTATAGCATTTAAAACTTATCTTTATAGCCCATGTTAAAAGGGCTCACACATAAACTTCTCTTTGCCTTTAGGTTCCAGGAGAAGATTTCCCATGTCAAAAGGGCTCAACCATTTTTTTTTATATTGTGTTTGCTCTAATGATAATTATACATGTTAGCTGCTTTCTTCCTCCTACCTCCTGTTTCACTGATACAGAACCATGGTCAGCTTTCAAATAATGGTAATCATTTTACTATTGGGTTCTTGAACTGGTGCTCCTTCTTCCCACAAGATACCAGAGCATCCCCTGCAAGTCAAAAATTTACCAATCTTCAGCAGTGCAAGTAGATTTTAATTCTTACAGTTACACATAGGCAATTCATGGGAAGGACAAAGGGGGGGGGGCACCAGCTAAAGGAGGGGGCGCCAGCACGGGGCCTCAGTGCTCTCCCCATCCCTCCCCACATTACCTGGGGTGTGGGTGGTGGAGGGGGGGCTCTGTCCTCCTACTGTGCTGGATACTGATTTCTGAACTGCGGGGCTCTCCAGGAACTGCAGCAGTGAAAGGAGCAGAACATGGAGCGGCCCCATGCCAGCAGCTCCTCTGGCACTGCTGTACTGCCCCAGCCCTTCTACACAGCTGCGTCTCCTCTCTGGGGTCTTTATCCGCTGGGGTGTGTATCCAAAATCAGTATCCACTGAACTGAACCACAGGGCTCTCCTGTGAACCACAGTGGTGAAAGGAGCAGAACGTGGGGCTGCCGGGTAACCCCACACCAACAACTCCTCTGGTGCAGCTGTACCGCCCCCAGCCCTGTCCCCCAGCAGGGCTGTACAGACCCCAAACAGGAGACGCAGCTGCGTGGAAGGGTTGGGGGCAGGGCTGGGGGCAGTATGTTTTGCTCCTTTTGCCACTGCGGTTCCTGGGAGAGTCCTGCGGTTCTGAAAATATGTCTTTCCGGTATGGTGTACCAGCAATAAATATCTTAATGGTACGGCATATCTGACCATATCTGCTTACTTGCACCACTGCTAATCTTCCAAATGCTGCAGTATTGTAATTTTACTAGTCCACCTTTTGTATCTGACCACTTTTAGTTAGTCTATCGAATATTCTGCTATCTTTTAATGAAGAGTTTAGTTCACAAATGTTTTCTGTGTTAATAGTCTTAGCACTACTAAACTGAAGATTAAAATACAGATGAGCTGAACTGCTTGAAGACAACATCTTCATTTAATGAACTGGCTTATCATTATTGTACTTTTATTGCATCATTTTTAAAATGTCCTTTCTGTGCTGCAAATATCCTGTAGTAATGCTAACTCTGGCTTTAAAATATTTCTGAAGATTATTCTGACTAAGCAGCAATGTCATTTCAAGTAAAGGTGATCTGGAGTCAGAAGTCCTTGGTTTTATGCCTACCTGCAATCGCTACAGATTCCTTCATTGCATTTATCCTACTTGTGGATCTCATCATCATTAAATTGTTTTTGAATTCTACAAACTTTTGGATTGAATGGTATCTTGTGGCAGTTAATTTCTCAGGTTAATTATGCCCTTTGCAAAAAAAAAAAATCCTTTAGTCAGTTTTAAATGCATTTGCCTTTTGATTTCCTTGATTATCTCCTTGTTCTTCCATTATTAGAAAGGATAAATACACCACCCAATCTATTTTTTCTACTCATTCATTATGTTACATAACTTGATCATGTCTCATATTTTTCGACTTTCAGTGTAGCAATCCTAATATTGTCTGTATATCCTCATTTGGATTTCCATTCAAACAGGGAATGCTCCACTCCCTTCTTCCAAAGGATGGCAACACCCTCATGCTGTTGTCCATCATCCCGTCCAGAAAACAGCAAAGTTTGTCCCAAGGCTGTTGTTAATCTTCCTGATCCCGTCCATTTGTTCTCGCTGAAACCCCGGATGTGTAAACTGTAGCGTCTCATCTCTGCTGTGACCTGAGCTAGCTTCCCTGTTTTGTACATTGTACGTACGTTCCAAAAAACAAGTTTGGTTTTTGTCTTGGCATTGAACACTTCAGTCTTCATGCCAGTGGCTTTCACCACTGGCAGTCATACAGGGTATTGGCTCTTGAAGGCCATCACACACAGTAATGGTGGATTTCTCCACCGCTATTTCCGTAACATATTTTGTATTTTATGGGACAGGGTGGTTATAAGAGCCAGGCTGAAAGGAAACACAGGAAACTGATTCCATCACCAGAGTAGCAATAAGATGACACCTGAAGGCAAGCAAAAATGAGGCCGCCTGAAAACAACATGCCAAAGAGCTGTGGAAGCTGAGTGGAAAAACCTGGGGCACAGCTGGGGAACATTGAAAGACTTGCCAGAAACAGACAGTAGTGGAGGAGCTTCATCATGTCCCTAAACACCAGAGGCGTAAGAGGAACGTGATGATGATGATGGTCCTCATTTGCAAAAAAAATAATTCCTCTCATTCCTCTAGTCTTTTTTTTATTTTGTCATCCACATGTGGATTACATCTATTTCTGTTATATATTTTTGATATGGGGTGACCAGAAGTAAACATGATCATTCCAATTGAGTGTATAGCATTGTTTTACACAGTGGAATTAGAATATTTTCACTATTATTTTTATATCATTCATTTTACATATGTATCCCAACAGCACTCAATATGCTAGGCCCTGTCCAAACACAAATGAAGATACAGTCCTACCAGTGCTTACAATGTAAGAGGGCAATATATGAATGAGATGGTAGATGAGGACACATTATACATATCTTCTCTTAAAAAATATAAACTATCCCCCTGTGGCTGCTCTGTTGTGTCCTTTTTGTTGGCTAATTTCTCATATTGTATTTAGTTTATATAAAGACATCAGCATCCAAAAATTCAAAACAAAACTCCAAGTGAAACTTTGTACATTTTTTTGTCAAGAGAAAAATTCCCTGGATCAGATCTTCTAAGTCCCTGACTTCCATTCTTCTAACTTGGGTGAGAGAAATGGAGTTTCAGCTGCTTGTTTCCAGCCCCATCGTCTCCTGATGGTTTTGGAGGCAGTCAACTGAAGCTTCCTCCTCCTAGATTTTCAGGCATGGTTAGATCGTCTATTTTCCATATGGAGTCTGTAGGAATAGCCAAGACATAGTAGGTCAACTTCACCATCCCTTTCTGCAGCAGCAGGATCCCATGGCTTAACTGGGTGCAATTTTTGCTTTTGTCATTCTGTGTTGCTGAGACAACACTGAACACGGTAGGTGGGAAAGGGGAATTGTGTAAGTTGTGCCCTGGTTGTGCTTTTTGGGGGAAGGAGGTCATTAGGCAAATTTCACATAACAGTGGTCACATTTTATGAATGTGTGTGTTTCAGAGGAACACTTTGGTGCTGGAGGGACAGGTTCCTCTGTGGAGTTCGGATGACTGCATTCTCCATAATGAGGGCATTACGTGGCTGTGACACTCTCTTTCACTGGTTTTTACGATACGCATCCAGTGAAATCAGTGTCACTTTTACTGGATGAGAAGGTTATGGTTTGCATATTACAGGTGTCTTCAGATCTTATAAAGACAAACACTAGAGACAGAAAGATTGCAAAATAAATAAGTAAAATTCCCGACTGGGTATCCTATTGGTCAATAAATTCATTAAGAGGAATAGTTCACAAGGTCTTCAACTCCAGGAAAATTACAATCATACAAGTTCTATAATTAGAAACCTAGGGCCAAATTTTGCCTTTAGATTTAACACTTTTTCCCTTCAAAAGACTATACAAACATTAAATAGATCCTCACAACACTCTGTGAGATTGTAAATTGGAATAGTATTTCATTACTAATGGGGAAAATGAGAAGATATGTAACTTGCCAACGGTATACATAGAACTAGTATTGGAACCAGGATTGGAACTCAGGAGGTTTTGATTCCTAGTACTACACTAATACCACTCATCAATAAAAGGCAGAATCTAGACCGTAATTGAAAATGTAACTGATTATGTAAGCACTTGTTTATTGTGTTGGGAATTTGAACGTGATCACCATGAACAGTATGATTTTAAAAAATGCTTGGTAACTTTGTGAACTGTATATTTTTCTAACCATATTTTTTTGATGAAGTAGAAATAAATGGAGGGGTCATGCAAACACCACCTTGTTTTAAAAGTTCTATCTTGCAAAGGCATTTTGAAAAAAGGAAAACAGACAAGAAGATATATTTGCACTAGAAACAAGTTGACTGTTCTGTAGTTATGAATAGAGGTGGTTGGGAAGTTTTTTATAATTTTTTTGTTGAAAAATTTTGATTTGTCAAAATCAAAACTGTTTGTGAAACTGGGTCAGTTTTGATGAATGAAAAATGTTTTGAAAAAAGTTTTGAAATTTTCAAAATGTGTTGGTTTTGAAATTTTGTAGATGAAATGTTCCCATTTGAAAAGACTTTTCAGTTAGAATTTTAAGCTAATTAGAAAAAAAAAGTGTTGACATCTAAACTTTTTTTTCAAAATGACCAAAATGAAAAGTTTCACTTGACCCAAATCAAAAAAGTTTTCAGTTTTCCGATTTATGAATTTTTTTGTGATTTCAACTTTTTATCCCCATGGTAAAATTTGTTGAACTCTCAAAAACAATTGTGGGACAGGCATTTCCCAAGCCTAGTTATGACTCCTACCCATCTGAGCTGATAACATTTATATAAAACAAGGCTGTCAAATGTATGGTTTGTGGAAATCTGTCTCAGAAAATAAAATCTATTGTATATGTAGTTGATGTTTTCTCCAGATGTATCTCACTGTGTTCCTTCATAAGCTGGTATTCTTATGATTGGAGCTAAAGAGATCAGTGGCCAACATAGAATATTAGTTTTGAGTTCTTTTTGAGTAAATTTTTGGCATCAGAGATAGCAATGGTGATAGAATTTAAGTGGAGTTTAAAGGACTGTATAAAGAATAAACAAAAGCCTAGTAGGGGAGGGTAACATCATCTACTTCACCTGTCACATCAATCCCAGGGGAACTCTGACAAGGTTGGTGGAAGTATTTAGCACCAAGAGAATGACAGAAAAGAAAATGAATTAAACTGCTTTTCATTATCGGAGGACTCAGTGACAAGTCCAGCTGAAGTATTTATCACTCACACATGGATAGAAAAAAGTGAATTAAATAGCTTTTCATTATCCGAAGATGAATGAAAGGTGGGATGAATGTAAAAACTTGTCAAATTGTTTAAGAATTATCTCATTTTTTTTTCTTAATATCTTCTTTCCTTTGAACCAACCCCATCTCCTTGCCCGGTACTCTCCCCAGCTGACTAGCTAATGGGCTGTAGTTCTTAAGAGACATAAAAATATAGAATAGATACTCAGAGGTTTTAAAGATATTTCCAACTCAAGTAGCCTGAGACTTTGGCCTAGAATAGGGCAATTTCCATTATACAGGCTGAGCCCCTTTACCCACAGCAGTTACACATAAGTAGTCCCATTGAGTTCAGTAGGATTACTCAAGAATAATTGTGCAACAATGTGAATATTTTGTTCACAATCAGGTCCTGTCTGTTTGTATGGTATCTAGAGCTCTCATCTTCCTTATGGAATGCAGGTGCTACAACTAAATGAGATTATAGGTATCAGTAGAGAAAAGACATTATACTGTATTACAGCAAATAGTGAAGGTGGGACTGACTTGTTCTCATTTGCTCCAATTATGTCCAGTTTTTTCAAAGTGCACACAAACTTTTGCATGTGCTTTAGGGGTTATGTCTACATCACAGTTGGAAGGTGTAATGTCCAGCTCAGTAAACAGATCTATGATAGCTGTGATTGACCTAGTGTGCTAAAGCCAGAAGTGCAACCTCCAAGTGGCAGGAGGAGTTAGCTACATCAGTATAATCCTCTCTGAAGCTGTAGAGATATACAGAGGCGGCTAGCCCCTCCTACAGGTGGTGTTGCCCTTCTGTTTTTAGTGCATTACAGATAGCTTAAGTTGGAAATTACACCTTTCAGCTCCTGTGGAGATATGCCCTAAACTTCATGAGCAAATTTTTTGGTTCATGCATGTATGTTGGGCTTGACTGTGTGCAAATCCTTGACTTTCATTCACACGTTGTGTAGCTGCAAATATAACACAGGGGCACAAATAAAAATGTGATTTTACCCTAACTTTAATGGGAGCAGGATTGGACCCACTGTGAGGCTATTAGTATGTTTCACTCCGCTTATCCTGACTTTTTTTTTTGGTACTGCAAGTTCAGGAACTTTTGGAGGGCCTAATTATTTAACTCAGATCATCACTGTAACTGAGTGCTGCTAGTGTTCCTAGAAGCAAAAATGATTAGTCATACAAAGACATGAAAATAACATCTGGTTTATCCTGAAATTGATGGTGAGATAGTGCTAAATTCCATTTAGAACTGGACTTTATTTACAGACCTAAGACACAGCTGAAGTACAGCCAACCTATAATTACATCAAGTGGAACAGAAACATTAACTTATTTATGCTTCGATTCTTTGCTGTCCCTTACATATTTTTGCACAAGATCAGAAATATAGGTAGGTCGGGGGCTCAACAAGTATGATTTTATTACAACAATACATCTTTTTGACACACACACACACACAAAGTAAAATGGTCAGCAGGCTGTTACATGTCCTTTATTTAATAAAACTACATATAAATGACATGATGAAAAATGCTTGTAGGTAAACCCTGTAGGAGAGCAGTAGAGGATGTTGTTTGTTGCTCTCAGATGCATGTTATTAACTAAAGAGACATTTGGAAGTCATAAAAAAAAAAAAACCCTAAATTCCATTAAATTCCAACAGAGGGTCCTGTGGCACCTTTAAGACTAACAGAAGTATTGGAGCATAAGCTTTCGTGGGTGAATGCCCACTTCATCAGACGCCAAGTGGGCATTCACCCACGAAAGCTTATGCTCCAATACTTCTGTCAGTCTTAAAGGTGCCACAGGACTCTGTTTCTTTTTACAGATTCAGACTAACACGGCTACCCCTCTATTACTTGACATTAAATTCCAGTTGATTTGCATTTTTTCTCCCCCATTCATTGGCAGAAAAGGGGACGGGTAGGCAGTTTAAAGATGGGTTGAGCTTCTAGATAGATTACTATAGTAATAAACAATCCAAATGATTCTTTGCTAAAGTAAAGATTTATTGGACCGTAGCAAAATTAGTGATATTACTCTAATCCTTGTACAAAATGACTATTTTAAACAAAGAGCTAGCTTTAGCAATGTCCATGATCTTCTTGACTTACCCCTATACAGATAAAACAAAGACAAGTGCATATATAACTGTACTTTCCCATGCTACCTGCATATAACAGTGATGTACCCAAAATCTGTATGTATAATATTGATGTGGACATCATCCTTCCTATGTCTAGTTTAGACAGAGTATTCTTTGAGTATTAATACAGCCGTTTTGACAATCCCAAGTGTTCAAGGATCATGAGATTTGCTTTAACAATAAACGATTATTAATTATTATTTTTAATTTTCAGTCTGGTTACTAAGCCTTATGAGTCTAGGAGCTAGGACTTTAACGAAAATATCAGCCTATAGGATCATGTGAGAACCATGAAACCTTGTAAGACTGATACAGGCATTTGCAAAGGCACTCACATAGTATCATTTACATAACTTACATAGACACTTCACATTAGCAATAGTCCTATTCTATCACTGCTTCCATTTTGCATGGATAAGGATCCCTGAAAAGTGTCTCCTTCAGTCCTGGCAACATGCACTGGAAAACTGCCCCATTGGAATCCTCTTTCACCCACAAGGTTTCATTTCTTAGTTCCCTGCTCATTCCCATAAAATCTCTCACTCCCTTGTTACCCCAGCTCCCCTAGGTTGAGTAGTAGCATATGGCTGGGGCCTTACAGGTCAGCTTCCCAGGAGAGGAGAAATCAGTGACCGGGTGTCTAGGCATATTCTAAACCTCACTTGATTTATTTACACTATATCCAACAGTCATGGAACAGAGGTGGTCACAAACAGCATGCAGACAAACTCTTCCTTCAGAAATGTGAGCCTGTTATGTTCATGGCAGACACACAGTTGTTAAAATGAATAAAGGAAAGTTGCAACATAACATTACATTGTTTCTTAGAATCCAGAACCCTAATACAAGAACCAAAAACAGAGAGCTATATAGGAGAGAGGCACAACTCAATCCACCTTGATCCAGGTGGACTGACTCTTTGCAGCCTGTACACTGAGGGCCCAAATACACAACTTCCCTCTGAGATCCAGAGCTTGCAAGCAGGACCAAGGAACCCTTACAGTTTAAAATGATAGCATGCAATTTGAGTACAGTTTCCAACGCACCTCACAGCCTTGCTTGTTCCTACAGAGTAACTTTTCCTCAGGAATGTATTCTAATCAGAGACCAAGACCGAGATTAAATGCCCTTGCTGCTTGCACATATCCCTCTCCAAGAACCACTACCTCTGCTCAAAACCTTGAGTAACTAAAAGCAAACAGCAGTCTTCCCCAGAGTGAATATTTGTTTGCATGCTAAGAAAAGAACTTGGAAGATTTTATAACAGCCCAGCTTGGTGACACCTGCCATAATATTAAAATAGTAAAAATATATTTTACAAAATTAAAGAACAAGCCTTATTCTGGGTATGAATGTAACCAACAGCATGATAATAAATTGACACAGGCAAACATTCAGTAGCATGTTGCTATTTAGCAAGACCTTTTACAGAGGAACAGAAAGGGAATCACCTACAGAACCTACACTGAGATGCTTGGTACCATCAAGCAGACCTACAGGCTTGGATCAGCCATATATTTAGCTATTTCAGTTTGCCTGAGTAACCTCCTGTAAAATTCTTTTAGCACAGAAATTAAGTCATAGAAATCTGCTACAGGTCCACTCAACACTAGGGGCAGCTACTCCTGGCAACTCTGAGAATTAGCTCCTTCCAGGTGCTGCACCCTCCTTTGGAGAACTCTCTACCTATACTCCTCTTTCACCCTACAGCCCCTCTCACTCCAAGAGTTGCAGCTTCCTTTTTGTGACTTGGACCTCTGGCCAGGACAGCCACAATGGTCCTCCCCTTCTGGGGTATCAAAGTCCTTGGGGGTAAACTGTCCCAGGCTCTCCCCTGCCTGGTCTGTACCACTTCACTAGTGGCTGGTAGGAGAACCTGGCCCTACCCTCTACTCTGAGTTCCACCACAGGGGCCCTCTCTTTAGCAGCTAAGGTCCATGCTATCCAATCCTTGCTACTTTCCCCCTTAACCTTTCCCACCTGCTGGTTTGCCAGCTCAAGCAGCCTCCTCACAGGAAGGAAGACTGCATACCATGATCCCCAACCTACTTCCTTTACTAAGGGAGTAGCCACACACTATTTTCCCAGAGTGCTCAGCTATTGGGCTTTATAAACCCAGCCCAGCTCTTTCCCCAGCTGGATTTCATCAGCAGATTATGCCATAACATCCCCTGGCTTTCCTCCAGGTGCAGTCTATAGGTGAATTGGCCTAATTCACCCCTTCAAGACCAGTGTGGGGTGGATACCTCAGCATTAACCCTAAATAAAAGCTGTTTTTCATTAGAAAGATGACCTTAATAATGTTGATTTCATTTTGGGCGTGTTTTATATGTTCTCATCTGCTCCCATTGTATAGAATAAAGTGCACCAAAAATAGGTCATAGTTCTCTTCTACATAAGTGAGTTTTACATCAGATTAAGTATATCGATTTTGCCAGAGTTACTTCTGAGTTACACCTTGTATAAATAAGAGTGTGGGAGAGAGAGGAAATAGACACTTGATTCATACAACACACATAAATGTTTACAGAAGCTTTTTTCACTGCATGTACACAGAATTAACTCCAGAGCATAGCTTGTTGTACAATACCCATCTGTTTATAACTCTCACACGTGATGTTGAAAACATTAACCTTTTTTACTGTTCATAAGCAGGTTATGACCTAGGAATCTATTCCCTATTCATAATTGTTTGAAAAAGTTTGTGCCAACAAATTTTCATTGTATGTAGATCCTTTCTGCCAGATGTTAGCAGTAGCAAAATACACCACATTCAGTTTTCCAGGTTCCTTCTAAAACTTAAATACCAGAAATCTGGGAAACTATATATATCACCCTGGGCCCCCTTGATAAGTAATACCTTCCCCCTCACAAGTACTGAGAGTACAGGTTTAAAACAAAGAACTTTGGGGAAGGGAGTGGCTAAGGAGACAACAGAGTAAATTTGTGAAAATCAGTAATTAAAAAGTTAATGATATAAGGTAAGCCTCCCACCAGAGTTTCTGAATACCAGTCCCAACTCAGACTTCCTCATGCTGTTGTAAGTGGCTAATACATCCTCACCTCTTCCTCACAGTTTGCTGTCCAGGGTTAGCAGAGTCCAAGAATTTTGGCAGGTCGGTCTTCTGAACCTAAAGGATGTTTTGCCTGAGGTGCCCCAGGAACTCTGTCACCTGACCCGGCTGAGCTTATTTCAGCTTTGATTGCTAGATAAGAAGACTCACACACTGGAGTCCCTCAGTTAAGGTGCTGCTCTGGATGGCTTCAGCCTAATCTATTAATAGCATTTCTGTGCTGTCTCATAGCCTCTTCAGCTCACTACCACTGTGCCAAGTCTCCTAAGAGCAAACACTGGTACCTAGTACCCTTAACAGAACGCTTATCTTCAGAGAAGCATGACTAAATAGGATTAACAAAATATTTTATACATATATGATTACCCTTCTCGTATGCCAAAAAGGGCTTTCATGTAAATAGGTATTGTTCAAACATGTATGTCCATGAAAAGGGAATATAAAGGGGTATGACCATGGCTGAAGCAGGCAGTCATTTGGAATTTAGAAGATTTCTGTGGAATTGAAATTTCAGTTAAAAAAAGAAAACTTTTGCAAATATTTCTTTCTTAAACTTGCTCTCCTCCCCCTCCCAATTTTCTATCCTGTGCCTATATCTGCAAAAACTGCAGGGAAGAAGGTTGCTTTTTTTTATTTTGTATTTGGTCTCATGTCCCTATAACTAGATATTTTTATTTAACTTTCCTCGGTTTATATGTTTAAAAATAGGATCTCTGTCTCATGCCAATGTACTGAGGATGACAGCTGCCAGCCAACAGGATGAAGTTTAGAAGAAGAGGTGGAGGTGGGAAGCAGTTTCTCTTTCCTTTCTCTTTTTTTGTTCTAATGATTGTTGCTTATATAGGTAGATAGATATAGAGATATATAAAGTTTAGATTGCTGTAAATGAGCAGAGGATGATTTCTTCTTGGAATCATTATCTCTGGTTTGTCATCTGAACTATATCATTTGCCAAACATTTACTCTGCCTTGCTACAAGTATTTTGTTTTTACTGCATAAGGGGCGACTACAGTTATGGCTCAAAATGTTTTTCTGGTACCCCTTTCCATACCTTGAAAACTCTTCTGGGAAAATAATCAAAAGGGAACTTGAATACGGTAGGGGGTACCCACCAAACCAACAAAAAACTGACCCAGAAACACCTTCTGTTGTAACAGCCTGGTCCCTATTGACTCTCCTCAATGTATGCTAGTTCTATTATATGAACTTTTCCCCAACATGCTTTTGGAGGTTGGGAGGAGTGGCCCTTTACATTTGGCATACACAGGCAGTTGCAGCCATGGATGTGTATTTACAATTACATAATAAAATAAAGGGAAAGAATGAGTCATCCTGTATGACAGAAAAAGTTTGAGTTTATATATGGTAAATGGAGTCACCATAGCTGAATATGTGCTGACAAATCTAAAAATAATAATAAAAAAAACACAGGTAGACTGGGAGCAACCTTTTGCAACCTTGAGAGTGCAGTTAAGAAATACAGAAGGATATCTAATGTTATAGCCATTATGACAGCTGAACTAGTGGGAATAATCTTAGCATTAAACTGGATAAGGAACATACAGCCTACCGCAGCTGTTATCTTTTCAGATACATTATCGGGTATAGTGGAAATTAAGAGGGGTACCTGAGAAAGCAGGAGTGATATAATAAATGAAATATTGTTTTTGACAACAGAGTTAGTATTTGTGGAAAACCGGGCAATGAATTGGCAGATAAAAAAAGCAAACAATACTTTAAAAATGCAGAAACTGATATAATGATTCCTTTGGGTAATCAGGATTTTAAAAGTTTAGTTAAAAGGGGATTAAAAAGGAATGGCAAGATTATGGACCAAGGACAAAAGAGGAAGAAGATTCTATGAAGTATGCCCAAAAATAGAGGATAATGCACTAATCCAAAGTTTATGAAAGGATCAGTGAAATACTCATATTTAGATGGTTAATTGGTCACTGGGGTTTAAATAATAATTTATATTTATTGAAGAGACACAAAGCTGGGTTATGTAACACAAGTAAGGTTAAAGAAACAGTTGATTACCTGATATGGGAATGCAGGGAATATTCCCAGGAAAGATAGATTCTTTAATGAAGAATGTAGATGCTTTAAGGTACCATAATATACTATGAGGGGTTTAGTGAAAGTATTGGGAAAGTGGAGTAATATTAAAAAAAACCTCTTCTATGTTTTTTTAAGGCTATAGAGCGGGGTAAGAGTGTAGGGGCATGATGTACTACAGGGTGGCAGTTATAGACTCAGCAGATGAGCCTGCTTTGACATAAAGCACCAGAAGAAGAGGCCGAAGCCCTATAACGGCTGTGTGTAGTAGTTTTTTTGCTCAATGCTTCTCTTTCAACTGGTGAGTATTCTTAGTTTCTATCATGCTTTCCTTTCTTCGTGGCTGAGGGGATGATGCACTCTCACAATGTGGTTGTACATAATCTTTCATAATGTTTCAATGATCCAAATCAAGTGTAAACTCAGCTGAGAAGTATTTTTCATCTTAGCTGTGCCAAGATAATCAGGGCTCAGAGAATCAAGATGGATTCCTCCATCTTGCTCATAATCACCAGTAATGAAGAGTATCAGGGGGTGATCCAAGAAGGTACTTAGGTGCCTAAGTCTTGTTTTTAGGCACCACAAAACTCCCACTTGGCTGCTGCTTAACCCTGTAGGTGCGTAAACTCACTCAACACCTACATTTTCCCCCGGGGCATGCGGAATGCTGCCTCAGGATAGGAGTCCAGGCCCCTGTCTCCTGCCTAAGCCCCAGAGCCATTCACAAGCTGGAGAAGATAGGTGTTCAGCTGCCTAAGTCGTTTGTGTGGCTGATCTGGTAAGTATGCTCAAAGACCACCTACTGGATCAGACTCCTCAGGTGAGCTCACACAAAACAGCTGACGGGGGGGGGGGGGAGAGAAAGGAGGAGCCCTCCCAATAGTCTTGAGTGCTCAGGTGAATACCCTAGTAGTCTGTGGAATAGTCAGATCCCTCAATCTCTCCTACTTAAGTTGTTCCTCTTTAATAAAATAATTGAATCATTAAATATTAATTAGACCCAAGAAAGACTCTGTTGCCTGGTGGTTAGAGCACTCACCTCAGGTGAGAGATCCCTGTTCAAATCACTTCTCCCACACAGGTGAGGATGGATTTGAACTTTGGGTCTCCCACATCCCAAGTAAGTACCCTAATTATTGGACTAAAGATTATTAGGAAGTACTGCCTGTTTCCTGCTACCCAATTTTGTTTTGGGCCCTGCATGTGACTTAGGTTGTCACCTATCTTTCCCTCTTTCGTGGATGGCAAACAGAGGTAGGTAGGGTTGGCAGGTGTTGGTTTTCGACTGGAACGCCTGGTTAAAAGTCTGGTCAGTGGCACAACTGGGCTAAGACAGGCTCCCTGTCTGCTGTAGTATCGCACAGCTCCCAGAAGCAGCAGTATGTGCCCCCTCCGGCTCCTACACCTAGGGCAGCCAGGGAGCTCTGTGCACTACCCCCACCCCAAGTGCCAGCTCTGCTGTTCCCACTGGCTGGGAACCACAGCCAATGGGAGCTGTGGGGTTGGTGCCTGCGGATGGGGCAGCGCACAGAGCCACCTGGCCACGCCATAGGAGCCGGAGGGAGAACGTGCCACTGCTTCCGGGAGCTGCTTAAGGTAAGCGCCGGCCAGATCCTGCACCCCTGACACCTTCCCATGCCCCAACCCTCTGCCCCAGCTCTGATCCCCCTCCCAGCCTACAAACCCCTCGGTCCCACCCTGGAGCACCCTCCTGCACCCCAAACCCCTCATCCCCAACCCCACCCCAGAGCCTGCTGTACAGCCCAGGTGCCTTATTTTTCAGCTTCTGCAATACTTTTTTTCCATCTTCGATTTTTACCTCAGATACATCTATATCTAGGTATAATGGTTTATCATTGTTAAATCCCAGTCTTGTAATTGTTCTGATTGGTTTAGCACTTCTTTGAAATATTCCACTCATCTTTTTTCTTGTGATTTTCTGGGTGCCTAAAAGTTGGGCACTGCAATGCTCAGCCTTGCAATGGCTAAGCCTCTTTGTGGATCTGGGCTGAAGAAACTGAAGTGATATCTGTGTGATACCCATTGTCTTCAAAGTAGTAGCACAGGTATAGCTTTGAAACTTAGTAAATGTTCTATTTTTTTTTTTAAAGAATGGACTCTAACTCAATCTTTCCTAGCTGTGTTGGCTCAAGAATTATAGGAGTTAAAAACAAGAAAGGCGTTCTTTGGGCACTAAAGTCAGCAGGTGAGACTAAATACATCCAGAGAGATCTGCAGGAAAAAAAAAGCCATTTTTAGATATTCACTTTCAGGCTACAACTGTACTTTACCAGCTTTACTGGAGTTCTGTGAGAATCCCTTTGAATTATTCTTGCCTGTTCAGAGACCATTCCAGGTCTCTAGTATGCTCCTCTAGTTAAATTAATCTTAACACATTTTTTCCCCTGGCTTGTTTTTGTAGCCTTTATTACATTCATCTACAAATTACAGAACTCAACATTACATAAGAATATAAGAATGGCCATACTGGGTTAGACCAAAGATCCATCTTCCAACAGTGGCCAATGCCAGATGCCCCAGAGGGAATGAACAGAACAGGTAATCATCAAGTGATCCATCCCCTGTCACCCATTCCCAGCTTCTGGAAAATAGAGGCTAGGGACACTATCCCTATCCATCCTGGCTAATAGCCATTGATGGACCTATCCTCCATGAATTTATCTAGGTCGTTTTTGAATCCCGTTATACTCTTATTCTTCACAACATCCTCTGGCAAGGAGTTCCACAGGTTGACTGTGCATTGTGAGAAAAATATTTCCTTTTGTTTGTCTTAAATCTGCTGCCTATTAATTTCATTTGGTGGCCCCTAGTTCTTTTGTTACGAGAAGGAATAAATAACATATCCTTATTTACTTTCTCCACACCAGTCATCATTTTCTAAACCTCTATCATATTCCTCCCATATCCCCCTTTTCCAAGCTGAAAAGTCCAGGTCTTATTAATTTATCCTCATACAGCAGCTGTTTCATAACACTAATAATTTTTGTTGCCCTTTTCTGAACCTTTTCCAAGTCCAATATATCTTTTTTGAGATGGGGCGACCACATCTGAACACAGTATTCAAGATGTGGGTGTACCATGGAGGCAATAGAGGCAATATGCTATTTTCTGTCTTATTATCTATCCCTTTCTTAATGATTCCCAACGTTCTGTTTGCTTTTTTGACTGCCACTGCACATTGAGTGGGTTTTTCTGGGAACTATCCACAATGACTCCAAGATCTCTTTCTTGAGTGGTAACAGCTAATTTAGACCCCATCATTTTATATGTATAGCTGGGATTATATTTTCCAATGTGCATTAATTTGCATTTATCAACATTGAATTTCATCTGCCATTTTGTTGCCCAGTCACCCAGTTTTGAGAGATCCTTTTGTAGCTCTTCACAGTCTGCCTGGGACTTAACATTAACTAAACACTTCAGAAAATCAAAAAGAGTTAGTTTATCTCAGTGCTGGGTATACAAGAAGATTCAAAGGGTTCTTGTACTGAACTTGATCTTCCATCCCTTGTGGAAATAACTGAAATGATTAACTGTGAAGTCCCCTTTGGGCGAACAATTCAGTTCCTTAAATTTTAATTGATGATAGAAAATATTTTTATAGAGTTTATTCGGTCGGAACAAATCTCTATTGTTTTTTTTCTGGGAAGCTTATTTGGTATATAAAAAAATCATATCAATTTCACAACCTAAATTAGAGCATAACAGTTCTCTGAGCTTTCTGTAGAAACAGTTAGATTAGGGCAACTTCATTCTTTTCAAGAAATAATATTTTCCCCTTACTCCACTGAAATCCTGAGGGAGCCCTAAAAAATTCAACTAAATTAAACAGAAGGGAAATAAAAAACAAAGAGGAAAAGAGAATTTGCTTTAAACAGAAATGAGCTGTGAATCTCTGCAAATTGGGATTTGTTGGTTGAATAAAGCATGAACGGAAAGATTTGTAATTTCTGAAAACAATCAGTTTATTCCATAGCTGAGAACAACACATTTCCATGGCAGTACACATCCTCTTAAACAGGGATTGTTGCTTTTCTATTTTTTAAGATAATTGACTGTGCTGCTTTGTGACAGAAAATTAAAACTAGGTACTTTTAAAAAAACTCCTGGATCAAAAAACAGAATTTTGAAGTCAGCTGTTCCCCATGTAATATTTGCTTATATCCTACATCAGAAGTATAGATGTAAACAACACCTCTTTGTGTGACCCAATTTTTTTTAAAGGGTGCACTTCAGGCTTTTCTTTTTAGACTTGTTTTCCTATTCTTCATACAATCGCTCCATCTTCTCCACATATCCATTCTCTCCTCTTTTCTCTGTCCTCGCCACCCTACCTCCCTTGCTGAATGGTTTCCCTCTGCTTCTGAATTGAACGATTCACTTCCTCTCAGTGGTTTTTCAAAGGTTTCTGAGTTTCAATATCTCTGATAATTGAATGCCCTGTTACTTTTGGAATCTTTTATTTAAAAAATAAATAACTCTTTCCCCCCTAGTAGCATTTGATTTCAGCAAGTAACAAAACATCATGAGGTTTGGTTAATTTGTCCTGTGCACATTTTTGTACTAGAATCGGGGTGGGAGCTCTGGGGAAACTGACATAAATGAGAAAAGCAACAAAATTTAAACTGATAAAATATATTAAGCATTTACATGTGTGAACCACTGGGCTAGAGGCTATTGTGGGGCAGGTTTTTCTCAGTCTTTCTTGTTGAAGCTGTTCCACTGTGTATAAATAAATATACATTGGATCAGAGAGACAGTTAGAAAGGGCACTCCCCTAGGAGGCTGGATACCCCTCCAGTTCAAAACTGTTCCACATCGGGCAGAGTGGGGATTTGAATCTGGATCTCCCATATCCTGAGTGAATGCCTTAACCACTGGGCTAAAAGTTATAAGGGGGTGGGGTAAGGGTGCTAGAATAGGGAGGGGCCATGGCCCTATCACTTTTTACTGGCCCTAAGGGCAAGTGATGGAGGGGGGCAAATAGGAGCAAGCAGATGGCAGGGCCTTGGGGGAAGAGGTGGCATGGGGTGGGGGCTCGAGGAGAAGGGGTGGCATGCAATTAGAAGCTCAGGGGGAAGGAGTGGCATGGGGGGCAGGGCCATTGTTCGGGCACTGATGCCCCCCCCCACTTTTAGAGAACTTCCGCCACCACTGGCTGGGGTAGCAGCATTGCCATCTCCTCTTTCTCTGGACATTTTGTGTGGGTTTAGATGACCTCTGAGCCCACCTTCCAGTTGTGATTCCAAATGCAAAATGGATCGAGAATGCTTGGTTTGTGATTCCCACTGGGGCTGAGGTCTGCTGCTGGGTGGTGTCAGAATGGTGGTTGCTGTGTACATGCCAGCTGCTGAAATTTAGGCAAAATGGGGACTTTAATGAGAGATACTTAGGCACCCAGGGACTTTAAGCACCTACAGTGTCAAGTGCCAGCTGAATAGGGGATTTGTGAATACCAGTGGTGCCTAAATGTTGGATTTAGGTACATACATGCCAGTTAGGCACCTAAATCCCTCTTGCGAATCCCACCCTAATTGAATTCACCATGACTGTGTTCATGCCTCTGTCGGATCTGCTCCCTGAAAATATTCTAATGAATAAATTTACCAGTAGGAATGTTTACCGAAACAGTGACTCTCTGTAGGTAAACTATGCTTAACAAACTTAAGTGGTGGGGGGTAGTGAGCTTCATTGCCTGAGGGAGAGCATCCGGGGGATTGTGCCTCTGAGAGTTAGAGTCCCTTCCTGGTGAGATAGCAAAGCAGACAGGCTGTACCGTGGCAGCATGCTCCACTTACAGCACTAGGCCTACTCTGTCAATGGGCACTGAGGAGGAGAAACGTCATAGCCTACCATCTTTCCTACCTTCTTTGAAGTACTGTGTACCACATGGGACATGCTGAGGGTGCATTCCCAGTGCGCTCTCTCTCACAGTGACTCCAATTGTGCCTAAATATTGAATATGGAAGTAGAGGGATGGAAAGCTACCGCTGCCCCTTCCTACTTCTCCACGAGGGCACCAATGATACTGCCAAGAATGACCTTGAGCGGATCACTGCAAACTACGTGGCTTTGGGAAGAAATATAAAGGAGTTTGAGGCGTAAGTCATGTTCTCGTCCATCCTCCCTGTTGAAGGAAAGGGGCCAGGTAGGGACAGTTGAATTGTAGAGATGAATGTGTGGTTATGCAGGTGGTGTCGGAGAGAGGGCTTTGGATTCTTTGACCATGGTGATGTTGTTCCAGGAAGAAGAATTGATAAGAAGAGATGGGATCCACCTAACAAAGAGAGGGTAGAGCATCTTTGAAGGCAGCCTTGCTAACCTAGTGAGGAGGGCTTTAAACTAGGTTCACCAGGGGATGGTGACCTAAGCCCAGAGGTAAGTGAGGAAGTGGGATACTGGGAGGAAACACAAGGAGGAAGGTACAAGATGGGAAGCCTCCTGATTCATACTGAGAAAGTAGGGCAATCGATTAGTTATCTTAGGTTCATGTACACGAACACAAGAAGCCTGGGAAACAAGCAGGAAGAATTGGAAGTCCTGGCACAATCAAGGAACTATGATGTGATTGGAATAACAGAAACTTGGTGGGGCAGGTCACATGACTGGAGCACTGTCATGGCTGGGTATAAACTGTTCAGGAAGGATAGGTACAGGAGGAAAGGTGGAGGAGTTGCATTGTATGTAAGAGAGCGGTATGATTGCTCAGAGCTCCAGTATGAAACTGGAGAAAAGCCTGTTGAGAGTCTTTGGGTTAAGTTTAGAGGTGAGAGCAACAAGAGTGATGTTGTGGTGGGCATGTACTATAGACCACTGGATCAGAAGGATGAGGTAGACGAGGCTTTCTTTGGACAACAAACTGAAGTTTCCAGATCACAGGTCCTGGTTATCATAGGGGACTTCAATCATCCTGACATCTGCTGGGAGAGCAATACAGCAATGTACAAACAATGCAGGAAGTTTTCGGAGAGTGTTGGGGACAACTTCCTGGTACAAGTGCTTGAAGAACCAACTAGGGACTATGCTCCTCTTGACCTGCTGCTTACAAACAGGGAAGAATTAGTAGGGGAAGTAGAAGTGGGTGGCAACCTAGGCAGCAGTGACCATGAGATGGTTAAATTCAGGATCCTGACAAAAGGAAGAAAGGAGAGTAGCAAAATACGGACCCTGGACTTCAGAAAAGCAGACTTAGATTCCCTTAGGGAACTGATGGGCAGGATCCCCTGGGAGGCTAATATGAGGGGGAAAGGAGTCCAGAAGAGCTGGCTGTATTTTACAGAAGCCTTATTGAAGGCACAGAAACAAACCATCCCAAATATGGCAGGTGACCAGCTTGGCTTGACAGTGAAATCTTTGGTGAGCTTAAATTCCAAAAGGAAGCTTACAAGAAGTGAAAATTTGGACAGATGTTTAGGGAGGAGTATAAAAATATTTCTAGAGCATGCAGGTGTGTAATCAGGAAGGCCAACACACAATTGGAGTTGCAGCTAGCAAGGGATGTGAAGGGTAACAAGAAGGGTTTCTACAGGTATGCTAGCAACAAGAAGAAGGTCAGGGAAAGTGTGGGACCCTTACTGAATGGGGAAAGCAACATAATGAAAGATGATGTGGAAAAAAGCTGAAGTACTCAATGCTTTTTTTGCCTCAGTCTTCACAGACAAGGTCAGCTCCAAGACTGCTGCACTGGGAAACACAGTATGGGGAGGAGATAAGCAGCCCTCAGTGGTGAAAGAATAGGTTAAGGACTATTTAGAAAAGCTGGACATGTACAAGTCACTGGGTCCAGATCTAATGCATCAAAGGGTGCTGAGGGAGCTGGCTGATGTGATTGCAGAGCCATTGGCCATTATCTTTGAAAATTCGTCTCAATCGTGGGAGATCCCGATGATTGGAAAAAGGCAAATATAGGGCCTATATTTTAAAAAGGGAAGAAAGAGAACCTTGGGAACTACAGACTGGTCAGCCTCACTTCAGTCCCTGGCAAAATCATGGAGCAGGTCATCAAGGAATCCATTTTGAAGCACTTGGAGGAGAGGAAGGTGATCAGGAACAGTCAACATGGATTCACCAAGGGCAAGTCATGCCTGACCAACCTGATTGCCTTCTTTGATGAGATAACTGGCTCTGTGGATATGAGGAAAGCGGTGGATGTGATATGTCTTGACTTTATCAAAGCTTTTGATAAATCATATGATTCTATGAAAGCTCCTAGTACCTAGGGTTACCATATTCAAACATTTAAAAAAGAGGACACTCCACGGGGCCCTGCCCCCAGCCCTACCCCAGCTCCACCCCTTCCCCGCCCATGGCCCTGCCCCAACCCCACCCATTCTCCGCCCCCATTCCAACCCCTTCCCCAAAGTCCCTTCCCCAACTCTGCCCCCTCCTCTGAGCACTCCGCATTCCCCCTCCTCCCTCCCGCTCTGATCTTGGTTGGGGGTTGCTAAGTGCTTCCCTGCTCCCCACTCGCCCAGCCCCTGCAGCCTCTATGCCCTTGCCTGCCCTGCTCCTCCTCACAATGCAGCCTCTGCACCCCTCCGCCCCTGCAGCCTCTGTGCCCCCTGCTCCCCACTCACCCTGCAGCCTCTGTGCCCCCTGCTCCCCACTCACCCTGCAGCCTCTGCGCCCCCTGCCTGCCCTGCCTCTGCAGCCTCTGTGCCCCCTGCTCCCCACTCACCCTACAGCCTCTGCGCCCCTGCCTGCCCTGCCCCTGCAGCCTCTACACACACACACACATACCGCCGCCTGCCCTGCTCCCCCCGCTCACCCGGCAGAGGGAGATATGCAGGCTCCACGTGGAATCAAAGACTGCCGCGCTGCTCTGTGGGGGAGGAGGGAGTGGGGGAGGGGGAGGGACTCTGGCTGCTAGAGGCCCTAGTGGCTGCGAGTGGCTTTCAATCAGGCCAGGCGTCCAATCAGCTGCGCTGCACTCCGCATGAGGGGAAGGGGGAAATCCCGGACATTTCTACTTGATTAGAAATCCCCCCCGGACGGCCATTTAACGCTGAAAAAGCCGGACATGTCCGGGGAAACCCGGACAGATGGTAACCCTACTAGTACCTGGCCCAATCTGGCCTTATCTGAATAGTAGTGAATATAGGTAGAAGGCAAAATTTAAAATGCACTTCCTATGAATATTTGTGGTGGATACCTGTTTCTAATGAATATAATCATCCAGTCAGGAAGCAGAAACTTACCATGTGACTGAAGACCTTGGTGCCTTGGGTTCTGCTGATTGAGAGTTGTTGCACCAATGATTTTAAATTAGCTTTAGGCCCTAATGGCTGCTAGCATCCATGAGATGTTTGTGGTGGATCCATTCTTTCTCTACTCAAAGCCACAGTTGTTATTTCTTCACTTCAGATACGGGGAAGAAAAATCAAGCTTAACTTAAATCAGTTCTTTTTATGGGGGAACTATTTTTTTCCTCCAAATTTTTGATGAGCTGCAGCCATGTTACACCACTCTGTTAATCCCTTAAGAAGGGAAATGCAAATAGCTTTCTTTCAGCCTCTAGGAAAGGTGAAGATCATTATTTACTATTTGTATTTGGAAAGTTGCAGTGGTTCAGAGACAGAGGAAGAAGGTTTTAAGATTAAGTTAGATAAGTTTATGGAGGGAATGGTTTAATGGAAAAACATGATTTTAGCCAAAGGAATACCATGCCATGGCAGGTAAATAGTATAATGGCTAACAAGGGTCAGGCTGGAGACTCCTGCCTACATGCTCGGGGTTTTACTGATCGCCATATTTGGGGTCGGGAAGGAATTTTCCTCCAGGGTAGATTGGCAGAGGCCCTGGAGGTTTTTCGCCTTCCTCCGCAGCATGGGGCAGGGATCGCTAGCAGGAGGGTTCTCTGCCAATTGAAGTCTCTAAGCCACAGGACTTGGGGACTTCAACAGCAGAGTCAAGGGAAAGGGTAGGGACGGCTTTGTGGCCTGCAGCATGCAGGGGGTCAGACCAGATGATCATAATGGTCCCTTCTGACCTTAAAGTCTATGAGTCTATGAGAACTACCTTTCACATTCCATACATACCATATTAAATTGCATGCATATGCCAGATTAAAAAAAAACATTCCCGTTCTCCTGCACACAAGACATAGTGAGGGTTTTGGGGAGTGGGAAGAGAATGGCTCTCTCCTGCTTCCCCTTTAGGAGCTCCACTCTTTGGCATCCCTAAACTGCAAACAGGGAATGTTCAAAACTGTGATCAGGGCTCCAGTGTGCTAGTCACTGACAAACACATAGTAAGAGACAGTCTCTGCACTGAGGAGATTCCTATCTAAATAGGCAAGACAGAGAGAGTGAAAAGAGATGAAGTGACTTGCCCAACCCATAGGAAGAACCAGGAACAGAACCCATATCTGCTTAATAACAGTTCAGTGATCTAGCTGCTAGACCTTGTAGTCATCCTCTGAACCCCCTTTCACCTGCCAATTAAAAATTAAAAGAAACAAAAAACATACCTAAAATGTATTACACAGGGCTGGCTCCAGGGTTTTTGCCGCCCCAAGTGGCAAAAAAAAAAAAAAAGCTGCAATTGTGATCTGCGGCGGCAATTCTGCGGGAGGTCCCCGCCGAATGGCTGGAAGTGCCGCCCCTCTCCGGAGTGGCCGCCCCAAGCACCTGCTTGGCAAGCTGGTGCCTGGAGCCTGGAGCCAGCCCTGGTATTACAATGTGTTCAGCTAGCTCTGTGTAAAGCACATTGTGGGTTTCCACTATGATATACTATTTGGTTCTTTACATGGAATTGTTCAAAGTGGAATAGGATTTTAGAGTGGCAACATAGTTGCATGCAAATGACATGCTTAGACTTTTAGGTGTGGGTAATTACAATCCATCAATGGACATATCTAATAAGGTGTTTAGCAAAGAAAATTATTCAGCCACATTTCAATTTTTAAAGGTGTTAATGAGCACATCTGGTATGTAAAGAACCTGTCTTAGTGCTCTGGAAATTAAGAATTGATCGTTGGAAACTTTTTAGCTGCTTATTCTTATGAGATTTTCAGAGCATAGATTACTAAAAAAGGGAATAGTTAAGTAATAAATCCTTGTGGATTCTATACCCGTGCCCACCAGATGCCGAAAATTCCATTTGCCTCTGGGGCATAGCAGTTTTTCCTAGGAGTTTACCACCGGGAATCTTGAGAATCTAGATGTCTGTATTTAAAAAAAAATAAAATCTAGCCCTTATGGTTGTGAAAATAACATTCTAAAGATGAGCCAAGTGTAAAGCAATGTAATACGCAGTCTGCTGAAGTCTGAAGATGGCTCCAGTGCCTTTGTTGCTCTTCACAGCTCTCCCAAACTGCAACAGTAAGAAACTTCACGTGCCCTATCAATTGTGAATTGTACAAGCTGATGGGGGGCGGGGGGGGGGCGGGAGAGGATAGGTAGAGAATGTCTGGGCCCTTCAGGAAACGAAATGTTGAGGATACAAGGTATCATTCATGAAAAGGACACCAAGTTTGACCATCTCTACTTGAAACTTTTGATATTTAAAATAAACAGTCTCACAAATAGTGAAATAATTTGTTATATGGTACACCAATACAGATGAGTTCTTTGTATCCTGAACAGCATAGGCATGTGCTACACATTGTGCACACCCAAAGGGTTCTTGAAATAGAATCTAAACAGAAAATTAAACAAAAAATGGACAGCAAGAGAGAGAAGAATCAAAAACAGAAACACGTGTTGACAAAAGGAAATGGTAAACCCTATGAGCTATTGTGCTCAAGCTGCTCTGCCGGGTGCTGAGCTTTTTGGAAATATATGCATACGGGGCCAATCCTGCACACACACCCATGTAGAACACACATGGTGGTCAATTAGCTTGAGTTAATTGACATAATTGTAAATGCCAGCCTAGGCCCTTGGCAAATAGTTGTTCCTGGTTTTGGCTAGACTAGCATTTACAATTGTGAATGTTAAAAACGGAGTTAATTAGCAATCCACTAACCCAATTTCAAACACAACCAAAACACTAGTCTAAACCGGGCCAATGAGAATTCTGTTTGCAGGACTGGGCCATGTGTTTCTCAGCTGATTTGCATCCAAACTGGTATTTCCCACTCTACTGATGGAAGAATAGTTGGAACTGTATATAGCATATTAAATGTGTTGGCAGAGGCTGTAAATTGGATGAGATTGTATTTGATGGGTTAAGTGCAGGAAGGGTTGCCAGATCTGGTTATAAATATGTATCTTTCTGAATTCTGCTACAGATAATAAGAAACATGTCAATGAGTGATGAAATTTAGATTTCCAATTATTGTAACAACAATAAACTGGATTTTCTGGGTATATTTCTTACAAATGCTTCACCATTTGTAGTTACAAGAATAGGTGGAGAGGAGTTAGTTGAAGGGGATTCCTGGCTAAATAGAAAACTAGCCTGCTCAAAATTCCAGTCAGAACAGGAAGACTTATGTTCAAGTCTTTTTCATTAGAAATTAATTCACTCTCATGTTGCTTTGCTCTGGCTGTTGTTTTTTATCGGAAGAAAGCTATTGTGTGAGATTCTGATGGAAGGAATTTGCAAATCTAGTTTACCTGTGACACTGCAATAAAAACACATTGCAAACTGTCTCTGATTTTTAATGCATTTAAGGACTAGATGCAGCTAACCATCAGTTCCTGGAACGACATTAGAAGGGTAGCGATCAATCACTATGAGGGGGTAGAAAGTGACAGTTCTCCCACGAGACTGTCTAGCTTAAAGTTTTCATGCATTCCAAAGGAAATTTGAAGAGTTCAGGTGCTGGAGAAGGCATACTAATCCACCAGATTGAGGAGGATTTTTTTTTTTAAATATAGATTTGCTCATTTTAAGATTAATTGCAATGTAGTAGGCCAAATACAAAATAATTCTGACTTCTTACACTAGAGAATTAGGGCTTGATTGTGCAGCTGTGAATTAGAGGTGGTACAGCAGTGCAGCGCATCAGAAGGAGCTCCAGGAAGCATTGTGCCTGCTTCATGCACATTTCCTCCTGGACTTCTCCTTGAAGAAAGAGCTACCCTCTGTGTCTGGCCCAGTGCTTAATTTGCAATGAAAGAGGTGCCAGGGCTCAAGCTATTTTTTCACTTTTATAACCAACGAAGCAAGCCCAGAAGTCCTGGGGCTATGAACTGCCAACCTAGAGGTGCCGGGGCTCAGTCCTGGCAAGCCCTGGCACAAATTAAGCACTGGACTGACCATTGTGGTGAACCCCTCTCCCCTGGATCACAAGAACTGCCACTTACTCATATCTCTTAAATGGAAGAGAAGATTGCCTCCAGGGAGAGAAGCTTCGCTCAGTGACTTGGCTGACCTGGCACCTAAAGAATTGGTAATGTTTCAGAGATGAGGGATGCCAGACACCTTTGAAAAGATTTGTTTTAATTTTTAAGAAACCTTTGATTAATTCCTAATGAATGGAAATTGAGAGACTGTTCTTCTTTCCGCTCCTTGCTTCCTTTCCTTTCCCTCCTTCCCATTCCTTTACTATTTTTTGTTCTTCACTTATTTCTGTACATTTTTTTTTCAATTATATATGTAATTGGAACCGCCACTGTTTTTGGTTCCGTGCAGGGAGGTGAAATAACCGAGGAACAAGAGAATAGAAAGAAGCTCCTTGAATCCTTTCCTTTTCTTGCATGCTCATTCAGAGGCCAGGCACAATCTGACCTTTTGTAGACTGCACTGAGAACCCAAGGCCTTGCCAGAAGTATTCCGTTTCACTGTTTGGCTTAGAGTTATGATGTGCAAAAAGCCAAGCAGATGGTAGTGAGGTTTATCAAGAGTGTGACTAGAAAGGAGAGCTCTTCCATTAAGAGAGATGCTGAATAGAAGCACCTTTCCTTCATGTTTTGTTGATACAATATTATGGCGCAACTTGTTGAGACTGAGGGAAACCTGGGTGAAAAAAGTCAAAGGCCTGATCCTGCTTCCACTGAAGTAAATAGCAGAATAGCCACTAACTTCAAGGGAACAAGGCTAGGCCCTCCAGAGAAAGATTCCCATCCAGTATGGGATTTGATCCCTGGCTTTATTCTGATAAAGATGGCAGAACAAGGTGCATCATCCGAGGAACTTTTCATCTCTACCTCTCAAACACTGGATACCTTAACTTCAGGATCTGTGCTATTGCACACAAAACAAGTATCTTTGTGGTACTGCCAGGACAAAGAGACTATGCTATTCTTAGAAAAAAAATTAGTGCTGTTTGGGCTAGTAACTCTCTAAGTGAAAAGATTGATGTTGAAACAATTGAACAATTATCTTTTACTGACACCTTGTAGGAGGTCCCAGCACTCAGCATGCACAAAGTGATGGGGAGGAGGAGGTATGGGTGGGGGTGGATACAAATCATGAGAATTATATAGAGTGCAGAAATGTTCTAACTAATTAGAGATCCAAACACCAGAGATGCTTCTTTAGCACAGTGTCATGCTTTTTCTAATTGTGCTGTGACAGGATGAGTTGGATCAGTACACGGTGATCCTGTTATTTTGGGTGACCAGCTAATCAGTCTGTTTGACCTACGCAGATATTAGGGTTAGGTAAATGTGTTTTGAATTGCCAAAAAGAGTTTAAAATTATATATGTTTTGAAAACTCCATAGCTGGTTCAATATCTAGTTCTGTTTGATCTGTAATTCCACATAAATGGACTATACAGTCCCATATATGTTGTTCCTCAATTGATTTTTTTTAAATATATCAGAAATGGTGTGCTTTCTAGGGTTGATATTTTGTAGAATGTCTACTTTTTAAATACATGCATTGAAAAGTGCTGTATTCATTTAGGTTCCGATCTGGACAATGGACTGAATCGATGTGCCAGAGAGGACAGAAACAATTGCAAGTCAGACATAGCTGGGACTAGAACCCTGGCACTTAAATTACAAAAATATAGGTTTCTGCCACTTGCGCTAAAAGAATAATGGGAAAATAGCACTGCCTTATTTATCCTCTTTGTGGGCCAGGCCATAGATGTAACTCTCTAATTGTCATACACTCCAGACACAACTATAATAATGGAGAGTCCCAGCAGGAAGATGCAGGCCCTGAGAGATTTAAGAATGGCAAAACCCTCTTCAATGATAGCCACTATTCAGAGAACAGAAGGGCCATCCTTTCCATTTCCATCACTGGTCACTATTTCTCCTCTAAAACCGATACCTGACACCTTTCTTCTTTAACATTAAATTATATATTTTAAAATATTACTATAAGCATTGACTCCCAGCTATCTTCGAGACACCACTGACTTCCTGAGGAAACTACAATCCATCGGTGATCTTCCAGAAAACACCATCCTGGCCACTATGGACGTAGAAGCCCTCTACACCAATATTCCACACAAAGATGGACTACAAGCTATCAGGAACAGTATCCCTGATAATGTCACAGCTAACCTGGTGGCTGAACTTTGTGATTTTGTCCTCACCCACAACTATTTCACATTTGGGGACAATATATACCTTCAAGTCAGCGGCACTGCTATGGGTACCCGCATGGCCCCACAATATGCCAACATTTTTATGGCTGACTTAGAACAACGCTTCCTTGGCTCTCGTCCCCTAACGCCCCTACTCTACTTGCGCTACATTGATGACATCTTCATCATCTGGACCCATGGAAAAGAAGCCCTTGAGGAATTTCACCATGATTTCAATAATTTCCATCCCACCATCAACCTCAGCCTAGATCAATCCACACAAGCGGTCCATTTCCTGGACACTACTGTGCTAATAAGCGATGGTCACATAAATACTACCCTATACCGGAAACCTACTGACCGCTACACTTACCTACATGCCTCCAGCTTCCATCCAGGACACACCACACGATCCATTGTCTACAGCCAAGCTCTAAGATATAACCGCATTTGCTCCAATCCCTCGGATAGAGACAAGCACCTACAAGATCTCTATCAAGCATTCTTAAAACTACAATACCCACCTGCTGAAGTGAAAAAACAGATTGACAGAGCCAGACGAGTACCCAGAAGTCACCTCCTACAAGACAGGCCCAACAAAGAAAATAACAGAACACCACTAGCTGTCACCTTCAGCCCCCAACTAAAACCTCTCCAGCGCATCATCAGAGATCTACAACCTATCCTGAAAGATGATCCTTTACTCTCACAGATCTTGGGAGACAGACCTGTCCTCGCTTACAGACAACCCCCCAACCTAAAGCAAATACTCACCAGCAACCACACATCACTGAACAAAACCACTAACCCAGGAACCTATCCTCGTAACAAACCCCGATGCCAACTCTGTCCACATATCTATTCAAGTGACATCATCATAGGACCTAATCACATCAGCCATACCATCAGGGGCTCGTTCACCTGCACATCTACCAATGTGATATATGCCATCATGTGCCAGCAATGCCCCTCTGCCATGTACATTGGCCAAACCGGACAGTCTCTACGCAAAAGAATTAATGGACACAAATCTGACATCAGGAATCAAAATACTCAAAAACCAGTGGGAGAACACTTTAACCTGTCTGGTCATTCAGTGACAGACCTGCGGGTGGCTATATTACAACAGAAAAACTTCAAAAACAGACTCCAACGAGAAACTGCTGAGCTAGAATTGATATGCAAACTAGACACAATCAACTCCGGTTTGAATAAGGACTGGGAATGGCTGAGCCATTACAAACATTGAATCTATCTCCCCTTGTAAGTATTCTCACACTTCTTAACTGTCTGTACTGGGCTAGCTTGATTATCACTTCAATAGTTTTTTTTCTCTTAATTAATTGGCCTCTCAGAGTTGGTAAGACAACTCCCACCTGTTTATGCTCTCTGTATGTGTGTATATATATCTCCTCAATATATGTTCCATTCTATATGCATCCGAAGAAGTGGGCTGTAGTCCACGAAAGCTTATGCTCTAATAAATTTGTTAGTCTCTAAGGTGCCACAAGTACTCCTGTTCTTCTTTTTGCGGATACAGACTAACACGGCTGCTACTCTGAAATAAGACAAACAAGTTTGTTTACACTTACGGGAGATAATGCTGCCCACTTCTTATTTACAATGTTACCTGAAAGTGAGAATAGGCATTCACATGGCACTGTTCTACTCAGCATTGCAAGGTATTTATGTGCTAGATATGCTAAACATTTGTATGCTCCTTCATGATTTGACTTGTAGGTTCTAAAGTTTTACATTGCTTTGTTTTGAGTGCAGATATTTAAAAAAAGATCTATATTTGTTAGTTGCACTTTCACAATAAAGAGATTGTGCTACAGTGCTTGTATTAGGTGAATTGAAAAATACTATTTATTTTGATTATTTTTTACAGTGCAAATATTTGTAATAAAATAATAACAAATTGAGTACTATACACTTTGCATTCTGTGTTGTAATCAATATATTTGACATTTTTAAAAATCTCACGATTAATTGTGATTATTTTAAAAAATTGTTTCACAGTCCTAATTACCTGATAGATTGTGCGGGTTAGGTATGGTAAATTTGCCAAAATAGCCCTGCACCCAACCCTCCCACAAACTCTGATTAATTAAGGGACAGGCAAAGAAGATGAACTGGGCCACTTTACCCCTAGTTCCTTGGTTAATGAGACAGCTGGCCAGGAAAGTTCAGTGTGGACGTCTTGCTGCCAACTCCTCTCCCCTAGGGAGGCAAGAATGTCACTTCAGAGTGGGAGCTCAGCCCTATTCAAGGAGGGACAGGAGATTGGTTACGGGGTTCCTGATTGGCTCTGGAATAATTGATTGGGTGGAAGAAGAGAGTGTGTGATCTGGAGTGAAGCAAGGAGTATGTGTAGGGTGATCAAATAGCAACTGTGAAAAAACGGGACAGGGGGTGGCGAGTAATAGGCGCTTATATAAGAAAAAGTCCCAAAAAACGGGACTGTCCCTTTAAAAACGGGACATCTGGTCACCCTAAGTATGTGCTCTTGCTGCAGGGTGAGCAGGGCCCAAACTCAATGCTGAGCTCGGGGCTTGGTGAGCCCAGGCAGCACTCTGATTGCACAGCTACAGGCAGCCTAGCAGAGAGATCTTTTACCAGAGGAGGAAGTCTAGACTAGCACACCAACTACAAAGATGGATGCAGTGGTGACCTGGACTAAGGGACTGAGGTTGCAGAGTAAATTTGTCTATTGAGTAGATTAGAGTTCCTTTGTTAAGCACCTGGGATTTATTACATTGCACACTGTGTGTGTGATTGCTGAGCTGAATTAACCAGCTGTGTGAGCTATTTATTGTTCCCTTTTAAGGGTAATAAGACTTTTATCCATGCCACTAAGGTGGCTGATAATATATGTCTCTTGTAGTGATTCTGGAGTAAATTTGTGGCTTCTCAAAGGCCAGAGAAAGCTCCTTCATCCCCAGGCAAGGGCTCGGGAATTTGGAGAAACCAGTCTCTGTGGGGAGCCCCCTATCATGGACATGCTTATAAAAAGTAGGGCTTGTCTTCATGAACAAATTGCATGGATTTAACTTAAATCAGTTTTTTAACTGATTTGGTTAAGTGTTGCAAAGCTGTGTGTGGACACTTGCTTTTTAGTTTAAGCATGACTTGCTTGATTTAAACAGATTCCTCAGAATGTAAGCTAAAGTGAAATAAGCCACTCTCAAACTGAAATAAGTGTCCATAGAGCCTTTTTCAATGGTTTAAATAAATCAGTTTAAAATCACATTTTAAGTTAAACCACTGCAACTTTCTCATGTTCAAAAGTCCTTAAAAATGAACAGCTTTGCCTCCCAGTATATATTCCCTCACTCAACAATATTACACTGCAGCAGAATACAATGAAGGAAGAAATCAGCTTAAAATGGAGCTGATTTATATTTTCTATGGTGCTGTTCAGAAGTAGGATGTAACTTGAGTAGAGACAAAGGCAGGCTGGAATGTTTCAGTAATGTGCTGTATGCTTTTATAGCCTTTCATTTAAACTCTCTGGCCAAAATGTTAAAACTTGGATTCTTGAAATTAGGCACCTAAATCCATATGTAGACATTTAAAGGAAAGGCCTGATTGTTCTGAGTTGGTAAGAACCTGCAACTTCCGTTGAAGTGACTGGGAAAGCTACAAGTTCTCAGCCCCTTTTGAAAAATGGATGACTAAAAACTGAGTATTTCTTCCTCCAATTGGCTACTCTTATACACCACCTATTGTGTGAGAGGAGGAAAGCTGATAAGATAACCCTTATCTCATCAGGAATGATGTGGTTCCTTGCATCCTATCATATTTTAGTTTCCAACAATGATTATGTTAAAAGAAAAAGAGGGTTTTTTTCTAGCTATAGTGAGTATGTTGTATGTATTAAGGGCAGAAAAAACACCCAAAAGCTAGGTCGGGTCAAATAGGTGACTTACGTATGATATATGTGCATATGCAACCCACTAGTGAATGTATAATACAGGTCTCTTCCCCTCTGACCGCGGAGCCCAATCCTCAGAGGATATGAATGTTATAGCCACATCTTGAGAAGTTTCACTCAAGTTATAGCAGCTTGTGATTTTTAGTTCTGGAAGACCCAGTTCAGTTCCTGGTGTGTTGTCCAAAATGGCAGCTGTCACATATGTGTGTGTGTATATATAAATACATATAGATGTGTTTGTTATACACACATACATTTTTTTCATTTATGTTTCTTTTTCCTGTATGGTCCTTTATTCAGTTTGTCCCAATATTTTCTCAACCCTTTCCATGGCCCATGGATGAGGCTAAAATATTGCTGCCCACTTATTTCACCCAAGGGCAAGAAGTAAAATCTTGCTGCTCCCATCTCTTGTAAGCTGTGTAAGATTGGTGCTGAATTTGACAAGCAGGCAAAACTTCAAGAAAATGCACTGGATGCAGTACCCAAGTTCTCAGAGCCATAAAACCACATAGGGCCCAAGTTTACATACATATGGAAAAACTATATCCCTAATATATTCTTGCCCTGGACTCATTGGCTTATACATGAATGTCACTGGCCTTTCCTAAGCAGAAGGTGAACCCAATCAGGTATTGTTTGCGTAACAAACTTCAATCCAACAGTGTTGGAGTGGGCTCAAAAAGAGGCAAAACAAATCTGTCCATCACCCTTTTTATTTTAGCTACAGTATAGTCTATTCATGATAAATTATCCCTATCACTCATTTTGTGATCTGTAATTCTTACTGTTCAGGGCATCTGTACCATGATGTCATAAAGGGTTTAGAATGAGCTTTCTTATGAACTCTGACTACTTGCAGTCTGAGATTGTTACAGGGAAAAGTCACAACGATTACAGGGTGTCAGTAATTATGGCAGCAGCAATAGCATGGGCTAAATACGCTCTCAGAGGAAACTTTCAATGACAGCCATGTACAGAGCAAGCTAATGTAGTTGAACTTTGCTGGCCTCTTCCAATTCATCAGAAATTCAAAAGTCTTACTTTACACCAATCAATCTTTTCAAAAACGTTCTTCTGTGTTTCTCCAGTCTGTGTAGTCCCTGGCTGAAACACAGCAATAGTCATAAAGGATGGACCAAGGCTGAACTCCTGCAAATTTCAGTTAAGAAGAGTGTTCTGGGCTTGTAATGCCTATGGTTTTTGTTCAGAATTGGATCCAAAATCGTAAGAGTCTATTTTTCCAGTATGGAGAAACCTCAAGATAATGGCCATAGCCAAGAGATATTGTACAAAATGGCAGGTTTCAGAGTGGTAGCCGTGTTAGTCTATATCCGCAAAAAGAACAGGAGTACTTGTGGCACCTTAGAGACTAACAAATTTATTAGAGCATAAGCTTTCGTGGACTACAGCCCACTTCTTCGGATGCATAGTCCACGAAAGCTTACGCTCTAATAAATTTGTTAGTCTCTAAGGTGCCACAAGGACTCCTGTTCTTTTTGTACAAAATGGGAGAACAACTAATCTTTTAAGGCTTCTACCATTTTATAGTGAAGAACTGCTTGGAATGTTCTCATTGTGATAGGTCCCCCTGGAGTGCCACCTGGAACTGAGGTACAGTTGAGCCCTCTGACTCAACCTCTGGGTTTCCTCTGTTTTTACAGGAGATTTGGGGTGAGGACTAGAGGAATGGTATTGGGAAGGTAAGTGCCCAGTCTCCCAGCCACCCTCCTTCTTCTCAGGGGTAAAACAGGGACCCTGCTTTTCACCAGGTTTAAGCTTCTCCTTCTGTGGTTTATTTGCAATTGATGTTTGTGTTTGCTCAATATCATCAGCTAGAGTAGCCATTTCATCCACAGTCTTCACCTTTTTTGTCCCATAAACTCTATTTCACATCATCTCTACATATATCCAGGAAATGTTCCTGAGCAACAAGATCACACATATCTTCAAAGCTTGTAACACCTTTTCCCTTTACCCACTTTTCCATCAAATCTTTCATTTGGTTTACACAGGCCATGTTACTCATCCCAGCACCCCTCTTAAGGCTTCTGAATTTTACTCCATATGTTCCAGGTGTAATCTGAAATTGTTTTAAAACCATTTCCTTGAATTTACCATAATCTGAAGCATCTCTAATTGGCATCTTATTGAATATATCAGGAGTTTTCCCAGACAACTTTGCAACCAAAGTGGGCATCGTGTAGTCCTCAGGAATCTTATGAAGTACACACAGCTTCTCAAAAGTGATAAAATATTCAGCAAAGTCTCCTATCTCGCTGTATGCAGGACACAACTGTTCCCATTTGTGGATTTTTAGAGAGGTGGGAGTCCCTGGAGCATGGGGGTTCTGGTTCTGCTTCTCTAGCAAGTCCAGTTGGTACTTCCTCTGTCTTTCCCTCTCCATTTCTTTGGCTTGCAGTTCCATGGCTCTTCAGTGTGCAGCTTCTTGCCTTGCATTGTCTGTTTCAATTTCCAGCCATTTTCATTCCATAAGTCTCATGTGTTCTTTTTCTCTTTCTTCTGCATGCAATATGCACAGCCCCAACTTCGTAATAGTTTCACTTTCACTCATTTTGCTGCTTTTCTGTTCCTATCTCCCTTTCCCAAAATAAGCAAACAGAAAATAACAAACTGGCAACCTCTTTGACTGATCTCTAGCCACCACACTTAAATCACTTAAAATCTTTGCAGATCTCACTCAAAACAAGAAGATGTGCATTTGACCCTGCTCTCTGTGTCACTGATGGGTCCCCTCCTTTCCCAGGGTGCCACCTGGAACTGAAGTACAGCTGAGCCCTCTGTCTCACCAATCTGGGTTTCCTCTTGCACTGTGATGTTGTGACATGCTGCAAAGCCCTCCAAGGTTGCACCCACATCAATATCCACAGGCAGGAACACACCCAGCTGTATTCATGAATGCTCTGGCCAGCCACTCATGAACCCACAATATAGAAGCTACAGCCAAAATACTCCCAGCTCCCCAACCTAAGATCCCAGATCTGTACCGTCCTGCCCTGGTTAAAACCTGACCAGTATGAATTTATTACCCTGTCCACCACTTCTACAAAGGAAAGCGGATGTGCACTAACTCTTGTTCATGAGGTTGAGATTTATCCCCTTTGCACTTCAAATGACACACAATGTTTTAGGTAAAATATAAAATAGATTTATTAACTACAGAAAGATAGCAAACACATCAAAGTAGATTACCATAACAAATAAAACAAAATGCAAACTAAACCTACAATACCAAGTAGGGTCTGAATCAGTAATCTCTCACTCTGACTGATGATACAAGCAGCCCACCAAGTTTCCATCACAGGGTAGAAATCCCTTTAGCCTGGGAGCAGCACTTTCCCTCCAGTTCAGTCTTTTTCCTCTGGTACTTTCAGGTTTGTTGTTGTAGGGAGAGTAAGGTGCAGTCACGATGTCATTTTCCCCTTTTATATCTTCCAACTTGCTGGAAAGCTCTTTTGCTATGACCTGGGTTAAACAGTCCCCACGGTGTAGTACTATTTCTGAGAGGTTTCTATTGTACACAGTTCCTGGGCTAATCCTTGTGCTTGTGTGCATTTCCGCAATAAGCCATTAACATTGTTTGGCCTTTTTATTGTTGTACCTGAAAGGCTCCTTGTGGGTGTTCTCAACCTCATAACATGTTTCAGTAGCACATACATAGCGAAACTTCATAACTTCACATACAATAATAACACATAAAATCCAACAAGCTATTAATGTCTAGCAGATCAAGACTTTTAGAATGATACCTTCCAAGGCATACGTTGTACAAAACATATCATAATTATATGAGAGTGGGGAATATGGGAGTGCCACAGTGTCACACTCATGCTATTGCATCTGAACCCTGGTCTTGATTAGACATTGAACACAAGTCAAACAGATTAGCCAAACTTCTGTCAGGGATTGGCTAGGTATATTTAATTCTGCCAAAACATGGGGGAATGAATTAGATGACATCCATCACTATGTTTCTATGATTCAGTGGAACTTTATCCCGGTACAAACACAAGTCAAACCTTATCCTGATTCAAGCCCATCTCTAGCAGTCATATATTTGGTACAGAAACTCTTGTTATTATATATAAGTGTTATTGATTTTTGTGCTGCACTTTTACATTTCTGAGAGTTTGCAGTTGTCAGCTACCATTTTGTGTGCTGTTTAAATGTTAGCTTTTAAAGAGGAGATACAAACCCTCAGCTCTCTTGTGAAAGCGTTGTTCTTTCTTTTGTTGCTTTTGGTAATATAGCATAAGTAATTTGGACTGAATGTATATGGTAGCTATTTGTGTTTGGAAAACATACCAATTTATGTCCATTGTTTTATTGCTCGCCGAAGGGGCAGATTAGATATGTTGTTCCTCTTGGCTATTTTGCTGTTTGTCTTTCAGATTCCAAGTTGAGTTTGATAGGCTTGTTTGTAAGGTGGGAAAAAGAATGATTATGCTCAAACTGAGCATACTTGATGTGGAAAATCAGGGGAGACAATAAACATGAAATGCAAAGGTGTGTGTCGTCAGAGCAGAACCCACTTTAAATGTCAGCTTTAAGTATTTTCACTGACCATTTTTGGAGGAATGGTCTTCCTAAGGTGGCTAGTTGAGCCTGGCTGGATTTAACTGATAGGACATTCAAAAGAAATAACTACAGTATGTCAATATTTAAAGCTGAAAACAATTGAATGTATCAAGTATTTGAGGGGCTTTATATTCAATATCAAATTTCTTCTAGGAGGGAGGAGAGGAAATCATGTTAGGGTGAATGGAAGAGCTTTCTGAGATGAGATGGAAAACATCTGAGGGGCAACATGCTCTTTTTACTACCCTTCTCTGTTAACTTCCTGGATTTTTTGTTGTTTTGTCTTTCTTTGATTCTAAATGTATTTGATTGCTGGCCTGGCAAAGTACCCTGTCCTTGGTTAATTTGATTTTATCATATTAAGCGGATTGAACATTTTACTTTAGTATTGAGAAGTGCAGTGTCCACACATGGAAACATTCAAGAATAGCTATTGTACTTTAAATTCACATCCTACCTTAATCCAAATTAACTTGCAGGTGTAGAAAAAGCTCTTTACTAAGTGTTTGTGCTATGCCCCAATCTTGATTGGTGCCTCCAGGTGCTACCGTAATACAAATAATAGAATTATGCTAATGTACTGGTCATTTTTAGAATAAAAACATTATCTTTTTGTGATGAAGCCTTTTTGGTTCGTGACACCAAAAATAGAAACGCTTTTTATTAAGCTTTGGGTGAGACGTGAGCGCTGACAATTTTTACCATATTTGAAAATCTACTTAAATGGTTTATTATGGTGTGATTGCCATTGCTTTGTATGAGTGTGTATTGATTGTACATTGCTTTGTATGAGTGTTTATTGATTGTACATTGCTTTGTAATCATCCCGATGAAAGACACTATAAAAACAAATGGTGACTAGACTGAATTATGCTTCTTTTTCTTCAGAGGGGCGTTTCAGTGCAATATTGGTTGGTAGCCTTTTGTAGATGTGGAATCATTGCAATGCATTAAGGCCTTATTTATGCAATCTCTCTTGTCCTCTCGGAAATTCTACTGCTTTTCTTGGCATTTTTATGAACATTAAATTCCAAAGAGGAAATGATGTCTTAACATTCACAGACAGGGATAAGAGAAAAGAAATAAAAATACCACAAGCACATCTAAAAATTACATATGGCCAAGGTTTTGAAAAATAAGTGTATAAAGATAGCTCTTCAATTCATAATTAAGTATCTAAATATGTGGGCTGACTTTTTTCAAAATTGCTGAGCCCCCAGCAGCTCCCATTGAAGTCAGAAATCAAGTTCTCAGAAACTCTGAAAAATCAGCGTACTCATTTAGATGCCTAAATCTTGATTAAAGAGCCTAACTTTAGACACTTTTGAAAATCTTTACCATATGTGCACTGAATATATATAATATGAGTAGAAATGCTTCACGTTCTGGGGAATAAGAAATTCTCCTCAAGATTACCTTCAGTATCTCTTAGACCAACAGTTCCTTGCCATTTTGGGGTAACTATACCTATTTTTCAAACCTCTCTTGTACCAGACATTTCCTTCCTTTTCCAATTCAACCTGTGCATTCTTTAAATCTGCAGCAGACCAAACTCCATTCTCAGAATATTTGAATAGGAAGTGAGTAATATTGACTCTCTATAGTACCTATAAGGCCTACATTAATGTAATGTCTGAACACCTCACAAGCTTTCTCTTAATGTACTACTTATCCTCACAACACTCCTCTGAGCTACAGAAATACTGTTATACCAATTATCCAGAGGTTAGTAGAGGCCATGTTGACTAAGGCTTTGAGAAAAAAGGTGATTTACCCAAAGTCACAGAGGAAGTCAGGGATCAATGGAAGTGAACCAAGGTTTCCCAAATCCCAGCCTGCACCATAACCACTAGACTCTCTTTTTCTTTTAGGGGAGTACAATAAGAGATTCAGGAACTCAATGTCTGTCAGGATTTGGCTTTACTTTCTAACCTACTGTGTGTGGGGGGTTGTTCGTTTTTTGTTTGTTTTTTTTTAACAGCAAGGAGCTTAATTCAGCAAACTTGTTTACTGAAATTGTAAATTATGCAAATATATTCTGTGCTTGACTGCTGTTTTTGAAGTTTTTTGCAAGTAATTATGGAAAACTGGCAGCAATAGCTTTTCTCCTAGCACTCAGTGTTTCTAGTGGATGCTCATGTCTAGTGATGTCGCACCTAAGAATAAAATCATTCATGTTCCCCAGAAATGCTCATTAAACAAACTTTTTAAATGGTTATATTGTCTGAAATTTGACTGTCCCTGTTGGACTTTGATGAATGTTGCTCATTACTTAGATTAAGCTTTCAGCTTTGTGAACACTACTACATTGCCTAATAATGTGAAACATTTTACAATGAAAGGGAGTCATGTAGACAAATGATAGTATTTTAATCAATTAACTTAGCAGTGCTATCAAAAACTGCATGAAAGGTCTAGACACATTAGATAATGTCACATTTTTAATAGTTTATAATTAACACTGGGGAAAGAATTGGTTGCATACCAGCGGAGAAGAACATGCCACGAATTACATTCCTTGCCAGCTGAAAAGGGTCTTGAAATTACATGGTGCACTTCCTGTTCTCTGCATATATTTTCTCTTTTTTTTTCAAAAGCAGAACAACAGTTTTAAGTCATGCAGTTGCTCAACTGGCATTTCCAACATTGAATCTAATCCAAAACATTCTGTTCTTCTTTGCAAATCAGGTAGAACTGAGCCAGTCTGTGAGTTCTTAATTGGATCATTAATATGAGGAATGAAGACTATAATTTTAAATTTTATGGCATAGGATAAAGCAGCATACAAGTTCTCTGCTGTGTTGTGTAAATAAATGAATAAATAAAAAAACCCTCTTATAATTTCACACACTGTACTATTAATGAATGATAGCTCCATAACAATGCCCTTCTTTGTACAAACCTTCATTCATTATACGTTAATTGTTAGCAGAGACTGGAGAAATAGTTCCAACAAGTATATGTTAGTCCTAGGCAGAGAAAAATACTTCAGACACCCCAAGACAAAGGCAGCAATTATAAATGTGAAAAAAGTTGGGTGTGCATCTTTTAAAATATTAAGCACCACAGAAAAAGAAACAAATGAAGTGGCTTACAAAGTTAAACAACATTCTTGACAAGGATGGTACTAAAAATGTTTGGAGTTTGTATATAGGAGGTTTGGAAAAGCATCCAAAAGTTTGGATTTTTTTGCAACAGTTGGCTAATTTTTGCTACAAAACAGGGGAAGTAATCTAGAAAAATAGGCCTTCTTGCATATTTTCTGGTGTTCCAGTTCTGATATTAATTGGAAATTAAAACAAACAAGAGTTATCTGAAGACTTCAAACCTCATCCCCCCAAAAATCTTGGGGAGGGAGGAATTTTCTTATTGGATCCAAGCTTGTTTATACATCTTCAGTAAAAACAAGAATGCAGTTATTATCAGTCAAAGAAATGGTTAGAAATCACTCATCTGATGCAATTATTGCAGCTGCCATGAAGGTTCTGTTACATTCTATGGCTATTTGAGTCTTTACTTTTTAATCAAAGGCATGTTGCACAAGCGTAATGTCTTACACTGGTGATTTATTGCCTTATCAATATTCATTCTGGGCAAAAGTCTTGCCTCCTTTGCAACTCTCATTGCCTGATAATTAATCATAATTTGGTTTGAAGTTGCTGTAGGCATAATGGACCAAATTAATCTCTGCCATAACTCCATTGGTTTCAGTGGAGTTATGCCAGGGGTAGATCTGGCCCAGTGATATTAGCATGGTCTCTGAAAATACAACCAAGTCTTACTCCCTTAGTAAACAGCAAGAGTCTTGGAATAGAATCTATTATTTTCATTGCAATCAAATGAATGAAGTTTTGTTGGAAAGATTTTGGGGTATATATAGATAATTCTTCTTAGTAAATGCCAGTATTTTGAAAAGAATGTAAATATTTCTCATGAGTAATAGCTGCTTAGCACTAGGATAAATTTCCTCCCTTTTTGTACCTTGTAGACAGGAGTCCCCTTTAAAATGACAGTTTGAAAGTTTGTAATTTATAAAGTGTTCAGAACTGGAAGGAAGGTACATTATGAAGCTGAAGTAGTAAATATATTTGTATGTTATGCACATCTAGGTATTTTCAGGTATACTTTTATAAAGCACAAATCTTTGTCCCATCTAGGTACAATCATTGTAGCTAGCTGTAGCTTCTTCTTAAATAGTGGAGTCATCATCCACACATATTTTGTCCTGATATAGTGTATGGCAGTTGGTGTTGATCTCAGCATGCTATAAAGATGCATGGATACAGAGAACAATACTTTCTATGGTTAGTCACTGTTCTCCTAAGAAATGTCTGGTATTAGACCAGCAGTACGGGTTTGTTAAATAAGAATTAAAAGCAATATGAATTTTATTAGTGCATTTTTTTAATGATCTCTTATTTGTGCAATAAGAAGGATCATCCAGTGTGATGAGGACTAAATATAGACTTCTCTTAAGATTAATTTATGATAGCAGCCTGGAATGCATCACAATATATACTGCAAAGCGTGAAAAGGGAGAGTTATCTACAGGTTGCTCAGTGGAATCTAAGATTTTGTTTCAAGGATGACCCAAAGAAATATGAACAAGCTTTAAGGCAAAAGTCTGTTTAGAAGTGCTAGCCAAAGCATTAGGTTATATATACACAAACCACATTGATACTAATTAATTTGTGCAGGGAATTAATGTAGTGTGTGTGTGTGTGTGTGTGTGTGTGTGTGTGTGTTGAGTAATCATACTAAATTGCATTGTGCCTATTCTTCCTCCATATGCTAAGGTATATATCCCATCGGGACAAGAATAGCTCAGCACTTGGCTTTGGTAAATATGGAATCTGTCAAAAACTAGATGGACGAGTGTTATGAAACAAAGGTACAATGTGGTATAAGAAAATATGAATGACTTATATTAGGGAGTATCTTCATATATCTTAACATCTGGAATTTAATATTCAAAACAAAAAATAAGAAAGCACAGCAAGGCACCAAAGACTAAAGTTGGCCTAAGCTGGCCATTTGAACTTTAAGTGACTTGAAACGTGCTATGTATCTTGTATCAACCATACTATAAAAATGACTAATTTAGGGGGCATTTGGGAAGCACATCTTCTATTTAAGGTGAACTGAACACGCTGTAATAATTTGCTTCCTGGAAGGAGTTTTGATGTATTAACTCTTTGTTTCCAGTACTGTACTGCTTTGTCTTTAGATAATAAATTAGGCTGGTGTTGGTTATTTGGTCTCTTGAACATTCTTAATATCAAATTGTAAGTATAGTCAATAGAAGTATGTAGATGCAAACACCCTAGAAAAAGGACAATAATCCACCATGCAGATGTTTTACATATAGTGGCCTGTATTCCAGTCTTTCTGAAAAGCTACTCCACAGATCATCTGTAACATAAATGGGAGCTGTAACAGATGGATTGGATAGGGCAGCAAAAGCTGTGGTCTGAAAACACTGTGTGTACAGATAATATGTTTGGCTGCATATAACAAGCCTTTGTCCCTATGCAGAGACCCCTCTCCCCCCACAGGAAGATATTTTGTGACCACAAGACATGGAAGTTAAGCCACTTTCACCAGAGTTTTGCTCCTCAAACTGATTGACTGATTAAAAATAAATAAACAAATAAACAAATAAATAATAGAGCAAAAATGCATCACATTTTAAGCATCCTGAAAGTTACCCAGTTCTGTAATAGCATTAGGTGTGAAAAAAATATTAATGAGAGCATTCATTCACTTAGGATACATTTTCACCATTAAGAAGGGAATGCTACCATATTAATAAGGGAATGCTACCAACTACTGGTAGAATCCAAAGGCAATCCTAGAGATTCCTTTAGCCACTAGAATGCTGCCATTAAGAAGTCAATGTCCTCAACCAATTGACCCCACCACTAGGACTGGTCAAAAAATAGTCTTTTTTCCCCAAGGAATGGTGCTTCATGTCCACATTCTCCTCTGTGAATTGATGAAATAGGCTCCTAGGCCAAACTACATCTCCCATGTGGAATCACAGTTTTCCCTCTCACTGAGCCACTGTGGTGCATCCTGGGGGATTCAGTCCAGATTGGGGGTACAAGGCATCATAGTGGCATTTACAAATTGACTTTTTTTTAATAGTAGGTGTTCGGTTTTTTGACAGTCAAATTTTTCCATGGAAAGCAGATGCCAACAACTTGTTCAGCTGAAAACCCAATTAATTTTCTATGTGAAAACTATTTCGTAGGAATCTTTACCAGTCTTTTCCATTCAGTATTCTCAACACACAGGCTAAATTAGACCGAAGTCTGATTAAGTGGATGCACCCTACACTGTACCCAAGAAACTTAGCTGCTGGTTTACTGACAAGAAAAGTGATTTCCCACCTGTAGGGAACAGCATAGGAGAAAGCATAAAGGCGCATGAGGGAGAAGTGACCAGTCAAGGATGACCCATTGTCAAAGCGAACACAGAGGTCAACATCTTGATAAAAGAATAGATCTTATGGATCGGGTAGGGCTAAAGGGTGAAGGGCTTTAAAGGCAAAGACAAGGAGCTTGTGTTTGATGTGGTGAAGCATGGGGAGTCAATGGAGGGATTCAAAGATGGGGGGTGATGTGGTCAGAGCAAGACAATCCCAGAGAACCTTAACCTTCATTTCTTTTAATATTTTATTACTAGGTTAGAGTGGTGGCTAGTGGTTAGATCAAGGCCCTGTGTGAATCAGCAATCCTGGGCTATATTCTTCATTCTGGCACTGATTAACAGTGTTTTCAAGCAAGTCAACCTCTATGCCTTAGTTTACCTATCTATACAAAGGCTATATTAGAGTTCTGTCACATCACATATTTGCTTTGAGGTTCACTCAATGTTAATCAAGTGACTTGGGGTCCATGAATGAAAAGTGCCATTGAAGAGCAAAGTATTTTTTGTATACATGAGAATCGCTTTAGAAATAACAAACTGCCCACCATAAACACCATCTAAGAATCATACCAGATTACCTATTGTTATGAAAAATTCTTAGGCCACATGGGATAAACTTTCTGGTCATGACATAAAAGAAATCAGTGTTAACTGCTATGCAATTTCCACATACTATACATATACGACAGGATTGCTTTTAAACTAATAGAAAACATATCCACTTGAAGAGGAAGTGTGGGCTGTGCATAAACTCCAATTCTGTCTAATTTTAGTTGAAAAACATCTGCAGAAGACCAATTCTTACTCAGTGGCAGATTGAGTACAGAGACTCTGTGGATTCAAGGGAAAAGACTATAAAGCATCAGATCAGCTTCCTATTTTGGACCATGGGCTCTAGCACTATTTGCTTCCCCTTAGGACCATAATAGTCTGAGTTTGTTAGCCTTCAGGGTACTCTATAATGCTTATAATTTCTCCTTAGCCCAGGAAGAGATCGGTAGGTCTAGGTGGTAGTGGTGTTGGGCTCAGCTGAAAGGCTAACTTGCTGTATTTTTTTGCTTTGGGGTTAGTTTAGTTGATCTTGGAGTAACTGACCATTCAATTTATTTATACGTGTACTTTTAAAAGATTCTGAAGAGGGCACACAGGGCTGAATGGGCGGTCTTGTTTTGTAGAATAGTAAAAAGCCTAAATAAATATATCCATGTGTCTAATACAGCAACTGCCTAAAGGAAAGGGCTAGTTATGAATCCATTGGCCACACCCAGGACCTACCTCTTCCCTCTGTAAACTACCCCACTTTGCTGCTGCGGGGAGAAAAGCCAAGGTGTACACTTCAGTGCACCAGTAGTCTAGAGTACCTCTGCAGAGTCTTCCTATGTGGAATGGTCACAATTCTGCTGTTTTCAGTGCCTTTTGTGCATAAAATTCCTCAGGACCCAAAGAATTACAATACTCTACAAAGAAGCCCCATGCCTACTAACTTAAAATAATTACAAAGAGGCAAACAGCAGAAATAACCGCAAATGCAGAATAATTGAGATCAATAACCCAATCCAGGCATACTGAGAAACCATTCAAATGATCTCTGAGGGAAAAAAAAGCAAGAGAACAAAACATACAAACAAACAAAACAGGACTGTCACTGTGCTTTGCATTAAGTCCAGATCTTTGCAAAAAAACAGTTAATAAATTTGAGCAGGTTAGTAATGTTGATTTAGCTGCCTTTATTGTGTTGAGAGATTACCTTCACAGAGCATTGAACAAAAGAATGGCAAAGTGAACAAAAGAAACATCCACAGCAAAGACATATTGTGACAGGGCACTATTTGTAGCACCCTGGTCACTGATGTAGCTGCAGCATGAATAAGGCTGCAGGCTCAGCTATGAGCAATTAAACTCTTACTGCTGGAGGATTATGAGCACCTGGGTGGTAATCACTGGGCCAAGGATGGAATTGGGATGATATAAGTGGAAGGAACAGGAAGCAAGAGCTCAGAAGGGAGCTCAGAGGATAAGCGGAGGACTGAGGGCAGAAGGGAAGCCTCCCCTTGCTGTAAGCTGGCATTACACTGTGATAATTTGTAATAAATAAATAAATACACACCTGGATGAAAGGATAACAACCTAGTGTGTGTTCATGACCATGAGACTGCACATTAATGATCTGGATGATGGGATGAATTACACCCTCAGCAAATTCATGGATAACACTAAGCTGGGGGGAGAGGTACATAAGCTGGAAGTTAGGGATAGGGTACAGAGTGACCTACAGAAATAGGAGGATTGGGCCAAAAGAAATCTGATGAGGTTCCACAAGGACAAGTGCAGAGTCCTACACTTAGGATGAAAGAATCCCATGCACTGCTACAGGCTGGGGACCAACTGGCTAAGTGGCAGTTCTGCAGAAAAGGACCTGGGGATTACAGTGAATGAGAGGCTGGATATGAGTCAACAGTAGGTCCTTGTTGCCAAAAAGGCTATTGGACTGCATTAGTAGGAGCATTGCCAGCAGATCAAGAGAAGTGATTATTCCCCTCTATTCAGCATTGGTGATGCCATCTCTGGAGTATTGCAACCAGTTTTGGGCCCCCCACTACAGTAAGGATGTGGACAAATTGGAGAGAGTCCAGTGGAAGGCAACAAAAATGATTAGGGGGTTGGGGCACATGATTTATGAGGTGAGGCTGATGGAACTGCAGAAGAGAAAAGTGAGGGGGGATTTGATAGAAGCCTTCCACTACTTGAAGGGGTGTTCCAAAGAGTTTGGAGCTAGGTTGTTCTCAGCAGTGGCAGATGACAGAAAAAGGAGCAATGGTCTCAAGTTGCAGTGGAAAAGGTCTAGGTTGGATATTAGGACACACTGTTTCACTAGGAGGATGCTGAAGCACTGGAATGGGAGGTGGTAGAATCTCCATTCTTACAGGTTTTTAAGGCTTGGCTTTAGTTAGGGTTGGTCCTCCTTTGAGCAGGGAGTTGGACTAGATGACCTCCTTAGGTCCTTTAGGAGGAATGTCAAATATGGATGGCCTTCAATGATCATGGAGAAGTATGTGGGGGAGCTGGGTTTTTTAATGTATATAATGCATATCCCTGTTTGATTGCTATTGTGCTGTGAACTACATTAATGAAAAGAGTTAACTTCTTCATGGAGGGTTTAAACATCTGCAGGAAGCCAGACCATGTAGATAGACTAGTCACTGATGCTTAACCAAACAATACCAATGTCAAAGTCCTGTTGTTGTTTTATCCAAATGGGGGGAAAAACAACCCCAATTTAAGATAGAGTCAGGGACCCCAGCAGGACAATGGACTATTGATTTGCTAATTACTCTCATCTGCACTAATACACACAGAGGATTGGAGAATGGAAAAACCCCAGGGGAAGGGCAGGAACAGACAAGATAGAGGAGAAGGCTGAACAAGAGGAAAGAGGGTTCTGAAGGATCCTGGACTCTCTGAACCAAAGGACTCTTGGGGGTGGGAGCAGGGATGAGGAAACTGAGGCAGGGTCTTGTGTATGGGTGGATGCTTTTCCATAAATATGTACATCTCTTCTGCTTTGTCTATGAGTAATGTGTTTGGTTTTGAAATTCCTTTGAAAAATCTCTGTGTCCCTTGCTTTAACTGTAGTCCTTGAAGAGTTAAAACTTAAACCAGGGTACCCATGAAGGTGAAGCTCTGGAGGGGACATGTGAGAGCTAATGGGGAGACTTTCAGGATCAACACTGGCCTCAGGGCCTAGGGTAGCAGGATTGCGGGATCCCACATCTCAAGAAAGGAGTACAAAACAGGGGGTCTGTACTCAGGGAGTGTGCTGGAAAGGCTGGACTACGGGACAGGGCTTGGCTGCTTCTCAGACCCAGTAAACTGAAAAGCATGGGGATCCAAAGTTTGAGTTCAGAACTCAACAGACTGGTGAGCAGGGGGAAATCAGTTAGGGCTGTAAAAGACATAATTAAAACTCAACTGGTAATACACAGTGGTACTGTATCATATCACAGGTAGTAGTAGTAGTTACTGTTGATTTATAGGGACAGTTTACTGATATCTTTTAGTACTCCACCTCATGGATATTCTGTTGTTTCAAATATGTTATTTATATTCCTCCAGTAACTATTGCTCTCCTTTTAACTCACACTTTTGTAGTCCAACCAAGATACCAGGTAAATAATTTTGCATTATATGTGTTTTAATTTAGCATCTCTAGCACACTAGCAATAGTAATGTAATGTTGAAACCAGCGTATAAGGAACATCTCCAATAGACAACCTCTTGCTTAATCAACCACTTCAAAGTATTCCCAGCTTGTATTCTTGTACACTTTCATTACTTAAAAACAACTTTTATCAGAGGCCACTGACTTCAGCTTTTACTGGTGGTTTACAGCAGATTTTTAATGTGTATTATCTATGTGGATCTTTTCACCACAGTTTTTATTTTAAAATGTAACTGCTTGTTCACATAATTTGTAGTACCCTCATACATCCCAAGAGAGATGAGCTCTCCCTTATCCCATGCCATCCCTCTCAATTAGCATGTACAGTGAAGAGTCTCAGTCCCCTAATGGATATGCCTAGGAGGAATTAGGGCTGTTGCAAGCTACTGACAATGCTAGTAAATGTCCATCATCATGGCTTTTTTTCCATAAAGTGCACTTGAATGTAACACAGAGGCTGAAAATTCTAACTGCCTATTATGGGACATTGCATGCTACCATTCTAATTCCTGCCTTTCTTGATATGAAAAGCACTAATCACCAACTGTCCCAACAACCCATAATTAAGTTAACTCTGAAAGTTAAGAGCTTGAAAACATTTTTACCCTAAATTAAACCTTTTGTGCTTTTGCTCCAGAGGCTGGCAGATAACCAAGTCTGGGAATGTTGCATTTTTATTCCTTCTAGCTCTAAACCAAAGGTCATAAATATGTAGATATTTACACTGAATAGTTTTTTGGTTTATTTTATTTTTATGCTGCTTTATCTGACATGAGATAATTGAGAAATAAGCATTTATCCAAATTTAAATCTGATTTTGATAATCCCCTTGGATTCTGAATACCTGATTTGAAACTGAAATATATTTAATGGGAACAGGTACCCAAGGAAGGAGGATAATTTTGAACAATTTATGGATGGTTTGAAACCATGAATAATTCAGTGACCACATATCTTTAAATGACATGGTATGACCTAGATTGGTACAAATTACTAGCAATGTAATATCACCTAAATTTGATATTAATCTACAAAGGTTGTCTGTTTGTGGGTTTGCAACTGACCTTTAAAAACTTGTGGATGAATCAAACTAATAGCCTGAACAATGAAAGTCTTTCAACAAGTGAGCATAATAAATCTCTTCACTTTGAGAGGGAGGCAAGTGTAATATATAAAATTAAAGACAAGTTTTAATAGACACTCTGAATGTAAGGCGTGCTGAATATAGAAAGAGACTAATTATAGTTATAGACACATTGAATATGGAAGCTAGTGATGGTGTGTGGATATGTAGGAGGACTTACAATTAAAAGTGGGGAAAAATTATCTTTGAAAGAAGTTATTACAAATATGTCAGTTTTGTAAAGAGGGGTATTTCAGCACCTTCACCTTTCAAAGATGTGTCTTTATCATTTTAATTATATTGGAAAGTAGTGAACTACTCAGTCAATTAGAGATGGTTGGATCATGAAAAAACAAGAATAACTTTTAGACGGAAATATTGCAAATAATTTTCATTGTGAATCTTGGCAACACATTATTTGGCTAGCTTTAACTTGGATTTCAAAGCTAAACTCTTTTCATATGTTGAAATGCAGATTATGACTTCTTTGGGGAAGGGACTGTCTTTTTGTTCTGTGTTTGGTAGCACCTGGCACAATTATGGAGCCTGGGGCTCCTAAATGCTGCTGCAAATACAACTAAATAATTAAACTTTAAGCCAGAGGCAGATTTGGTCCCTTTTGTATTTTCCAGGTGGAGGTGTGATATTTACCCTCTCCTTTCAACATCAAAGTATTTTGGTATTTGGAGTATTCTGAGATTACTACAATGCCTTGGGATTTCATGGATTCATTTTACAGATCAAGTATTTCCATGATGGGGGCAACAATTGACTTATTTATGTGTTTGTACAATGTCTCTAGCCCAGTGGAGCAATAAATAAATTATATGGTTACTCTTCCTGGTGGAACAGAAGGTGGACATTTGAAAAAGAAGAAGGAAAAAAAAAAAAAACACTTCCAGAAAAACTCCAACTGTGACTGTCAAAGGACTTGAAGAGGTTGACATTTTGGAACAAGAGTTATCATAAGACTGACGAGGCCACAGGATTTGTCCTCTTTTCAGCTGAAGATGATGTACTCTCCAGGCTATTTATAGATGGGCATCTCTTTTTCAATGAAGCAATTTGTTTTTCAAAATGGAGAAGTGCAAAGTCAGTTGCCTTGGCTAGAAAAAAGCCCAAAGGGTGACAGTCTGTATGGTCTTGTCTACTCGGGGAAATTACATTGTGTTAGAACACCTCCTTCAGGAGCTAACTTTAGAGCTAACTCTAGGTTTCATCTTGACCAGTTGATGTAATATTAAAATAACATCTGTCTACACTGAGCTTTAAATAGTATTTAACATTGTGTTACTTACAATTACTCAAAGTCATGCTGTAATACAATGCCATTTTCCAATGTAGACACCCTCTGTGTGGGTTAGAAAGAAGAAATCATCTCAACCAGCCAAACATAATGATTTAATCATACTTAACTCCAGACTGCAAGATGAAGTTCATAGGTGAAACTAGGCAAAAGTTGACTAGTTTGTCACTTCTTTACAAACCTGGAGCTTGGGTCATGTTTGCCAAGCTTTGTGAACATTTTGAGCAAAAGGTCAGTACAACGCTTCTCTCTGTGGCAGTGGCCAACGTCCTAAAATTATGAGTTATTGCTATTTAAGGGTTTCCCAGATATCAAGGCTTTTTAAGAAAGAAGACAGAGGCCTGAAAGAGTAAAAACTTGGTATAACTACAATATTCCTTCAGCCTTTACAAATAGTCTGAGGAAAATCAGAGTTTCTGCAGCCTTTTACAAGAGAATAATACAACCCAGAACAGGCAAGACAGGAAACAGCTGAAAAGAATTTCCTTTTTCCCTTTCTCTAAACTACTTTTAATGAATAAATTAAAATTTATATGCTAAAGATTAAGATACTGGATGATAGTGTCAGCTACAGCAGTAGAGAAAAATGGGGAACTGGGCTGAATAAACTATTTGATTACATTAAATTATATGGGAAAGAGTCGATTATAAGTGACACAGTATTGTGAACTTTTACCTCCTGGGCAATCCTGTTAAGGAAAGACGGGGGTTGTGTTCATATTGGTTTTATTTAGCTTTAAAGTGAAGAAGTCAGTATGCTTATGTTATCAAGTTAGTGAAATACCCCTGTGCTGGAAGAGGCAGTAAATAATAAAGACTGAAACCAAACTGTGTTATAAAGACACTTAATCACAGAGTTCAATAATCAGAAGTGTAATTATTTGAGCTATAATGCACAGATACAGTTCAACTATACATACAATGATCCTACCATTGTTGTTAAAACAAGGAGACCAAAAATGGGAGGTTTTATTTAGCTGTTCTGGTCTGCTGGAGAATAAGAGTTCTTGCTGGGACTTTGTGATTGTATGATGGACTGTTAAAACAAGTTTAAAGAGCATCCAAAAATATGGAGAGTCTTTGCATAAGATATGTGAACCTTACACTGGACATTTCAGCAGCTGATAGAATGTTGATGAAAAAGCTGCAACTTGAGCAAGCACAGCATGCAAAGTTAGTCCATGAATTCCCCAGAATAGGGGGCCAAGGAAAGCAACCTGCACAGGAAGTATGTTGCTGAACAGAGCTAACCAGCAGTTACTAATGTATGTGCCAAGATGGTTGTATCAATAGCTATGGGCTAACTTTGCATATACAAACTGGTATGACAAGATATTTGCACAAAGAGACTGAAATATTCCAGCCCTCATTGTAAGAATTCAAAAATAATTCTTCATTGTGTGATTGGATGGTGAGAGGGGACAACTCCATTTTGGTTGGATATTTCAAATCTGTATCAGACTTATAGATCAGTATTTGGTTGGTCCCATCAGCATCCCCAAAAAGCAGAACCAGCTTGGACCATCCAAATGGGATTAAGTGGCCTGTCTCCTTCAGCACATTGCTTCCCCAAAGCTGAAGATACCTAGAAGGGAGAAGACTGATGTCCTGGACCAGCCAGATGGGAGTCCTTCTGGTGATATCAAGTACTTATCTCAGATAGGCACCTTTAACTGTCTCTTTCTCTTTTCCAGCAGTTTGAGTTGCTGCTAACACACAGGGAAAAGACTAAAAGCAGAGTCTGTCCTTTGCTCCACCTCTGTTTGCTGTGTCAGCTCCTGCTGTGAACAGTAACCGAGCAAAGATGTGTTGACAGGTAACACACAGACTCTCTTGGGTGATGATCCAAATCAATCGGCTACTTCCTGAAACTGGGTACCTAATTAGTAAGGAGATGTACACTCTTGTGTACACATTTTTAAAGATTGTCAGTTAGCTTTTTTTGTTTTTCTAACAAGTTTCCAGTCAAGATTATTGTAAAGTAGCTTTGAGACTGCACACATTACTATTATTAGCTAAGATTGTGTAACACTATACACGTGTCTACAATATGTAATGGTTTCAAGTTCCTGGTGTACACAGATATAAAACAATACCAGGTGTGCAAGCCTCTTCAACTGCACTCAGTCTTTACAGTTTGTGAGAACTGTAGGAGTTCATGTTTCATAGTTACGAGTGTTAGGCCCTGCGGTGATATGATTTGTGTAGAAGTAAGTTCAAATGGTTGACTACTTTAGATGTATTGTGAAGGAGACCTTGATGAATTGGCTTGTGAGTAATTGACCAAATTGTCTTATGCTTTTAGCTTTGGATTGTTATACCTCTGTTGTGTTAAGCAATAATGGCACAAATGAGGCCCTGTTCTGAGGGACTATTTGTTTAGATTTTTGACTAAGTCATCTTCCCAGTACAGTGGTTGAGTATGTGTTTTTCTGTTCTGACTGTGTTATTTGATTCTTAAAACTTGGATGGTTATTGTATTGACTGATTTTCCAGTTTACGTTAGCAAAACCATAGTCCAATTTTGCATGTTTATATTCTATACTATTAATTGCTGTTTTTAAGAGTAGCTAATAAAATTAATCAAATCAAACTGAACTCTCAACTCCTTTTCTTTAGTTAAGCAATCAGAATCCAAAGAACCATAAGCAAGGTGGAGAAAGTTAAGGAGTTTCCTTAACTAAGATTTGTTTTAAACTCTATCTTTTGTATCCATGGATTCCAGGAAAAGGTTTATAGTTTTGTTCAAAATCATTAATATCTTGACAGTGCTGGCTGATGTTATACTTGGGGTTTTCAGGTTTGTCCAAACACAAAACCTCAACTGAAAGAAAGCAACCATCAAATCCCCTGCCAACAAAAAACCCTGTGTTCTGCACAGCATTGGAAAAGCTCTGGTGGTGTATGTGGGTTCATTAAAACAGCTAAAATGTGGTAGTCACCAACACAGATAAATATAAATGTTTATGGTTTGACACTACTTACAGAACAATTGTCTAACTGCATTACATATTAAAATTAATGCATAGAAATAGTACGGCCACTGGGATTCTCTTATCACATCAGACAAGCTTTTTCTTTCTGAACTGTCTTTCTATGCAGGGCCAGCTCCAGGCATCAGCCTTCCAAGCAGGTGCTTGGGGCGGCAATCTGCAAGGGGCAGCAGTCCGTGTGTTTTTGCAGCCCCAAGCAGCACGCGGAATTGCCGCCGGGGACGGCGGGGGCAGTCCGTGTGCCATTAGGGCGGCACGCGTGTTTCCGCGGTGGCGGCAATTCGGCAGCAGCTTCTATGTTCAGCTGCCCACGGTGGCAATTCGGCGGCAGCTTCTGTTGCGCCGCTGCGGAAACGCGTGTGCGGCCCTAACAGCACACGGACTGCCCCCGCCGTCCCCAGCGGCAATTCCGCGCGCTGCTTGGGGTGGCAAAAACAGTAGAGCCGGCCCTGTTTCTATGCAATAAGTTACTGTGCATTAATCTTGTGATAGAAAGTTACATTATAACGGATGGGGCAAATATTTTGTTATTTGTATGGGAATTTGCAACTAAGAAATAAAAAACGGTGTGAAAAACATATGCACCATAGTCAGATTTCCTTTCAGTGGAAAAAAGTTGGGCAATGATACCAGTAGATGTAATTTTCTCTGCTTGCATAGATGGATATTCTGGCTCTGTCATCACCTTAATGAGAAGAATCCCCTGGGACTTGCTTAACTCTCAATATATGTAGGTAACACCTGTAGTGGGTTAAGGTATTCAGGTGTGATACTGTAAGACTAGAATAGAACCCACCAGATGAAAGACTCACAGAAAAGGAAGATAATCCATGTGTACTTGTCTGCTTTAAAGAACTGAATTGTTTGATAGATCCAGTTTAAACATCGAAGGTTCAGTGTGTCCACACTGACCATGCTAATTTGTGTGATGACTATGGTAGGTGGGCACATATCCACCTAGCCTGCTGTAAAACAATTTAACTTGTGATACCATCTGGATACCTATTCCACAGCCCCCAGAAGCAATGGATTCTGGGAGATTTCAAAAGGCCACACATGCATTGGAGGACAGAAATGGGAGGACTCATTGAGTGATTTCACATAGATTTTGTCCATGCTGGTGCTAAAATGGTTGTGACTAAATTGGCATTGGGCCTTACTGAAAGCAAATCTACTCCAGCCTGCTTTTGCAACATAAGAAAACTCTTAGGAGCACTTTTATGTGTGGACATAATGTGTCTCAAACATGTGCTGAGGGGACAAATGATTCTCATTTTCCCACCGGAGACAAGTCCTTATTTTACAGAGAATACTTACATAGATAACCTGAGGAACTGAATTTGAATTTCTTACATCCAGATTTCAGTGGTGTACACTTTCATTCTCTTAGTTCAACTCTTTGTTTCCTCTCCATTGAAATACTTCAACTCAATATTTCATGCTTTTATCCATTTAGCCATGGGACAGCTTAGACAATACCATGAGGAAATGAAAGCACAATCAGAAGCTTTTTCAGAACTCAGAACAGGGCCTAGGTACTATTTTTATACGTATTATTAACTCAGGACTCTGACAAATTTCAGCATATTCAAATATAATCTCCTTAACACAAAAAGGCAGACTTTAAAAACATGGTATTTCCATCTCTATACTGCATAATAAAGGATTTGGCCTGTAAGAGGCTGGGATAATAAATAAAAAAGGAATTATCTTAAAAATTGTCACCCATCCATTAAACTATCATTGGAATAGAGGCCAAACTCATGAATAGAGTTATAAGCTAGGAAGAACTTCTAGCAACAAAGTAACTGTGCCAATAATGTACTTTTCAATAACATTGGTTCTTCCCTGTTTTATATCTGACAATCCACTGGTCTGTGGATTACATCCTGAAATAGCTATCTAGCTATAAACAATAGTGTAAATCAGTTGTTGTTGTCACTTGCTTTTGAATACAGGTCAAAAAGCTCAAATGATTTGCTAATTATCTAAGAACTGAATGATCAAAAAGAATACAAAGAGTAATCCAAATGATTAAATTTGTGGAGTGGGGTTCTTTATCTCCTTTTATATGCTACTCTTTCAAGAGTCTCCATGTCACTTAATCAACTGAGCTAGTGTTGTATCTTGAGAGGTGTTGTTGATTTCCAATGGACATTTCAAGGCCAATGAGGCTTATAGAAACCATCTTTCTTTTTGCGAATTAATAAGTGTACCAGTCACTATGTAATAAGTGTAGTAAGTCTCTATGAAATGGTGAGATGTATGAGCCTCTGTTGTGATGCTTGTGGTGAAACAATGCTGGAGAGTGTTATAGACAGAGGGCATTGCTGTATAATGACCATTTCCACATTCTACATGGTACTTCTCTCTGACGCTTCATCCCACATATCATTTTCCTTCATGTCCCATAGCTCACTTCTCTAAACTCTTTGCTTTGGTTCTTTTTCTGAGTTTAACATTAAAGCTGGGAACAAATATCTAATTCTCCCATGACATACGAATATAGCTTCCTATTGCACTTTCTGTAGCATATTTATTCCATTCTAATTGTTAGTGTTTTCCCCCTTTCATACAATAAAAATAATTAATTTGAAGATATTGACCAAAAATTCCCAGATGGATTCAAGGATATAGAGGAACTAAGAGGAGAGGCAGACTATAACAATAGGAGGTGTAGAGATGGAGGAGCTGGGAAAAGTACACAACTATTGTAAGACGTGAGGAGTGAACCATAGGAAGCCCCTGGCAGGCGGCACTCAAAATCTCATTGATGTGGGGGGGAGGGGAAAGATGAAACTCCAGCTGTGGGGAGGTGAGTAGTGAGCAGAGGAAGCTCCCAATCACAGATGGGCCTGGTGCTGGAGAGGAAAAGTGGTGGGGAAAATGGAAGCTAGGACCTGGAAATGAAAGAAGGATGTTATTATCTCTACCCTTGTGATGTTATCTAATTAAAATATAGTCATGCAAATCATTATTGCTACCACTGTTATATAATTGCAATGAATCTTATAAAAAGTGTCATACATGTCCAGAAAGGGTTAAGCATCCTGCAGGCTAATTGACCCAGAGTCAACCTTTAGAGACATGTTAGGAAGTATGTGAATGGTAATTAGGTACATTCCATGCTAAATAGGCTAAAACTAACCTATGTTTTTAGAAATTAAATGTGATACTAATTATATGTGTTAATTACTTATATCTTGTTTAATGTTAGCTATGTAAACAGACAATTCCTGTCTGTTGTTATAGCTATTGATTCAGAGATCAAAAGGAATATTAGCATTTAGATGAATCTTGGGTGAAATAATGTCATTGTCTATGTGTTTATGTGTCTATGTCTTTGTCTTTGTTTGTGTGTCTTGTGATAAACTGCTGAATGGATACATTATTTTATGTTAATCCATATAGTTAATTACCAGTGAGGATTAGGAAACAGAAGGTTACGTGAAAAGCCTATTGTTCACCCAGGACTGTATGGTCAAGTATCTGCTAGAAAACTGTATAAAAGACCCGGGGGTCCTGATCCTGTCATCTCAGATCTGCTTGAGGCTTCATGTAGGCAAAGCCTAAGCCACCAGACTGAGATCCCAGTCCTGATTGGATCAGCCTGAATATAAACACTGGACTATAACCTACGGACTAATTCTGAATGAACTCTTTGGAATTACAAAGCTCACCATCTCTGCTATGAATCTGAACCTCAAGAGTTGTATTCATGTGTGTATGTATACTGATCTTTTAACCAATACCCTCTCTCTTTTTTTAAATAAATTTTAGTTTCGTTAATAAGGATTGGCTGTAAGCATGTATTTGGATAAGATCTAAAATATTCATTAACCTGGGAGGTGATGGGGCCGATCCTTTGAGATTGGTAAAACTTTTTTATATGATGAATAAGATTTTCAGTAATCCTCGTCATATTTGATTTGGGTGTCTTGGTGGAGGCCTAAGGATGGGTTGCTTTAAGGGAACTGTGCTGTTGGCTTCTGGGTAACCAGTGAGGTATAATAGAAGCTGTTTTATGATGGCTTGGAAAATCTAAATATTGGAATATCCATCAACTTTGAGGATTGCCTGCCCCATTCTTTGGGGTTCATCCTAATTGAATTACCTCAGTTGGCTTCCCTGGGACTCAGGTCACAACCCTTCAGTATCTTCTTTCATTATTGTCTCACCGAAGAACAGTGTCATTCAGTGCTGGGACACTCCAAACATTCAGCCACCCCTAGAGGGCTCCATGAGGTAGGCAGTCAATGAGACTCAGATCACTTCTAACATGGTGAGTGTGGAATAGGAGAGTAAGAAGCTGAATAGGCACAGATCACTCTCATCACCTTGTAAGTGTCGCTTACTAGTCTGGACCTCCTGCAGTGACAGCCTTCTGCAACCTCTCAGTGCTGGCCCTGCCTGAAAATGTCCCAACCAAAGATTTTTTTTGAAAATAGTGCTACTGGTTATTATATCATTTCCATTTCCAACATCTTGACACCCTTATGACTTCTTTATTTGGATGTGTTCATCCTCCTCCAATGGGGACTACCTTCAAGAAACTTTCTCTACAACTCCTCAGTCTTAAGGTCTTCCCTATTAAGTTCCATTGTTCCTTCAGAAAGCTTAGTCCTCCCATACCCACACTTGCTTCTACTTAATACGTTTAAAAATCTTATTTTCCTGCTACTGTTAGACTCTAGGGTAAGGATACCAGTGGCTATAATTCTTATTGTAATGTGTCGTGAAAGACTATTTATCATCTGCAAAGAAAAGAAAGAGAATTCTTTTGTCTTGTAGTTTATTTTTGTACTCTGCTTAATTCCTCCATTGTTTTAAAACTCTACTTCTTTGCTGCAGTATTCCCTCATGCATTAGTTCATTGTTATTTAACAGGTTAAGAACTCAAGATCACAGGAAGATTAGTAATCAAGATGATGAAATTTTAAAAACGTTGTTGCTAAAATGCAAGAATGAGACATTTGGCTCAGTCCTGCCTTCCAGGAAATTACGTGCATCTCGTGAAAAATCAGTTGCCATGCCTGAGCAGGCATGTTCAGTGGGTGACTTTTCAAACATGGGCTTATAATAGTGTTTTTTTTTTTTTTTTTTAAGAGATTGTATGTGGAGGCCTATGAGTACTGCTGAGTAGTCACAGTGCCAAAAGAACTAATTAAGAACAGAAATCCCCCCAAAACCTATTTGGCTCAATATGCTAGATAAAATAACCAAACTGTAACTATCTATCTTATCCATCCTGTGTTCATCACTGTAATCTCTAGGCATTGTACAAAGAATACAGACATCTAATTTATTTCTGAAAAGACCATGCTTCGTCACCTCGCTCTGGCATTATGTTGTTTTTGTCTTAAGAGGGTATTTCTTACGATAGTCTGTCTTCATAGGAAATGTTCAAACCCAAGTAAAAGCATTTAGCTGGGTCCAGAAAGATGCCACTGATGGGCTTTGGATCAAAATGTGTGGGAACCACTTTAAAGTTGTCTTCTTCAGATTATACCATAAAATGTTCAGATGGTGCAATATTCCTCATCTCAGGCATTGCAATGAGAGGTAGCCTGGGTTAAGGAACCCTGGGCCAGACCCATGCCCTTCTGAGCACTTGAGTTGAAGGTGGTGCAAATACAGAACCTTCTGGGTAAATTAACTTCACCAAGACAGACTGGGAAGCACTGGGCACGCAGATTGGCACTGGGTAATTTTGCATTTCATGAAAGGCACCTTTTGAAACTCATTAACTTATTCACCAGCATGGGGTACTGAAAGATGGGGGACAGGGGGAAGGGACTGAACAAACTATTCAACATTGCAACTACACTGTTCTAACTAAATGCTCCAACTGATTAGGTTGGAGTTGCAGGTCTGATCAGTTAGTACTCTGAAAGAGAATGTATAAAGCTGAACCTTTCTTAGAGGACTATGGTTAATCTGAAATCACCCCCAAGTGTGTGGATCTGTGCCAGCAACACTTGAAGAAGTGCCATAGCTATGAAAGAAGGACTACCAAGAAAATATAGTGAACAGATAGTAAAGCTGTTGTACTCTGTTAATTTCCACAGTAAATAATGCAACTTTGTCTTATTATACAGGATATTGTAGTATATCTCACAAACAGTCTGTAAAACCTCTCTTGATCACTTTCATCCATCTTTCACCTGTCATGAAATGACTGGTTTAAAGGTAATTGATAAAGAAATGTAAACTCAATGGAGTAAGATATATAGAGAATGTCTGTTGGAAAAAGGGTAAACATTACTTGGTAATAATAAATGTGTATAAAGAATGACTTGTCACTTGTGGATGACAGATGACACTTCTTCCTTCAACTAAAGCTGGAAGTGAGGTTACTACAGAGGAGTTAGCAATTCTGGAATTACTCATGTAAGATGATTATTTTTCAATATTATCTCTATTGATTTTAGAGGAAAGTATTTGTTATTTCATTATGACACCCCCATAGGATATCAGCCAAAACAAAACTACCACCCAGAAGTATAGAAAATTAAAGGTAATTAGGAATTAGTATCTAAAATATAACATAGCAAATAGTTTTACTAAGTTGAAGAAGCACAGCTTCCTTCTTTAGGGTACGTCTTCACTACCCGCCGTATTGGCGGGTAGCAATCGATCCCCGAACGCACTCACCATCGACTCCGGAACTCCACCAGAGCGAGTAGCGGTAGCGCAGTCGACAGGGGAGCCACGGCCATTGATCCCGCACCGTGTGGACCCCAGGTAATTCGATCCAAGATACTTTGACTTCAGCTACACTATTCGTGTATATTGGATCGATCCCCCACCCCCCGCAGTGTAGAATAGACATCAGAAGCCATTTAGAATGTTATATAGTAACTGAGATCTAGAGGTTTTAATAGTGGTTTTCAACCTTGTCCATATGGGGGGTGGGGAGAAATCACTTCCCATTTCACTAGGATCTAGCAGGGATCCTTTTCCCATTTCACAATATGGAAAGGGCACACCGTCACCAGTTCATGACCCGTTAGGGGTCACAACCTCCCCATTAGAGAAATCATGGTTTCTAAGTAATCCATTTGGTACCTAATTAGTCCCAGTTTGCAAAATATCATATACATTTTACTTTACTCCATTGTCTGAAGCATAGCTATCATGAAAACACAATTTCACCATATACTACACCAATATATTGTACTAATTGCAATTATTATTATGGTAGGTTAGCACTGTATGCACATTAACAAAATTCAGTTCATTTTCCTCTTTGTTTCACTTTTTTTTTTTAAGGGGGCAAATAGTGGCATTTTTATGGCCATTCACTTAAAGTATAAAAAACCTGGACAAATAGATCTAAATCTTGAATTCTTAACTCAATGTTTCAACTTTTCTTTACTTTATTCTTCCTAAAGTTTTGAATTTAATTGCTTTGTTTAATAAGATACAATATTCTATTAATGGGGACACAATAATTATTGACCCTTTTTGCTGATGAGTCTTTCAGTTCACATAAAGTACTCTTCAAGTTATGAATAAAACATCAATCTTTTGTGCAAAATCTCAGCTTATTGCCAAGTGTTCAAAAGGTCTTGAAGCTTTTCAGTAGAAGCTGACTAAAATAGATATCAAATATTGTTCTTTGCTTTCTTGCATTGACAGTGGCTTTCTTCCATTTTATTTTTAAGATTAACATAATGACAGAAAAGTCATTAACATTAGAGGTGACATATACAAAGTTCAAGAAAAAAGTGACAGGGATGTGTGGAACATCTCTACAATCCTACAAAAAGGGAATAAATTGGAGAAACAAGGCAATTACATTTTTAAATAAACCAAAAATAACATCTGCTTAATAGAACAAATACTTCAAGTACTTATCTTCTACCTCTCTTGCTAAAGAAGTATGTGTATTTGTGTTTCCAATCATAGGTGCTGGAACTAGGAGTGTGGGGGTGCTGCCGCACCCCTGGCTTGAAAGTGGTTTCCATTATATACAAGGTGTACAGTTTCATTCAATGGCTCTCAGCACCCCCACTGTACAAATTGTTCCAGCAGCCCTGTTTCCAATGCGTTTAAAGAAGGTACACAGAATATACCTCAGGTTGTACAAGTAAATAATGCAAACAGGAGGTAACATAGGGATAGTAACATCCCATTTTTATGCTAGTAGTAAGAAGTCAGTTTATGCAGTTTCTGAACAAAATGTCAGGAAGAGATGATGATGTCATCACTCATGATCAGGACATAAGGGTTGGTGCAACTTTGTCAGATTCCCTAGGAAAGTCAGAATGATTTTGTGTTAGCATTTTAGTTTAGGAGTGTTTCTTTTTATTCTTTTGTGTTGTAGGTGGTAGATTTGTTGAGGCCAAACTTTCCTCTACCTGGTCCTGGGATCATTTGATTGGGGCTCTAATTTGTTCCACAATTTCTATGTTTTGTACTTTGTTTAGCCAGTTCCTAGCTGTTATAGTTAAGATTCTGAAAAAGTGCTTTGCTATTTGTTGTGAAAGACTTTTCAATTTGTTTCCTTCCATAATAGGTTAGATTTTTATCTAGCTATCAGTAGAAGATATCATTTACCTTGATCCTCTGTGCTCATGGATACAATTGCAGGATGGCAGTCTTATTCTCCACTTGCACACAAACAAAGAAAAATCATTTTTATATCCAATATCTTGCTTGTAAAATAGACATCTAAACTGGTAGATTTGTGTTTCATGAAAAAGATGTCCGGGAATAGCATATTTTCATTTTGCAAGAATAATTTTAACAACCTATCCTGATTATGAGGAAATACAAAGAACATACCCTTAATTGAAGGAGTTTTACTAACACTTTCTGAAACCAGCAAGAAGAGAGAAATTCCTTATTATGGATTTTACAAGTTCCAACCACAACTGAAAATCCTGAAAACTAAGCCTTCCCGTTTATCAGGAGGAAAATAAACCTTTAAAGAACATAAGAACATAACATAAGAACGGCCGTACCGGGTCAGACCAAAGGTTCATCTAGCCCAATATCCTGTCTACCGACAGTGGCCAATGCCAGGTGCCCCAGAGGGAGTGGACCAACAGGCAATGATCAAGTGATCTTTCTCCTGCCATCCATCTCCATCCTCTGACAAACAGAGGCTAGGGACACCATTCCTTATCCATCCTGGCTAATAGCCATTAATGGACTTAACCACCATGAAAGTATCCAGTTCTCTTTTAAACGCTGTTATAGTCCTAGCCTTCACAACTGCCTCAGGTAAGGATTTCCCCAAATTGACTGTGTGCTGCGTGAAGAAGAACTTCCTTGTATTTGTTTTAAACCTGCTGCCTATCAATTTCATTTGGTGACCCCTAGTTCTTGTATTATGGGAATAAGTAAATAACTTTTCCTTAACCACTTTCTCCACATCACTCATGATTTTATATACCTCTATCAGATCACCCCTTAGTCTCCTCTTTTCCAAGCTGAAAAGTCCTAGCCTCTTTAATCTCTCCTCATATGGGACCCGTTCCAAACCCCTAATCATTTTAGTTGCCCTTTTCTGAACCTTTTCTAGTGCCAGTATATCTTTTTTTAGATGAGGAGACCACATCTGTAAGCAGTATTCGAGATATGGGCATACCATCGATTTATATAAGGGCAATAATATATTCTCAGTCTTATTCTCTATCCCCTTTTTAATGATCCCTAACATCCTGTTTGCTTTTTTGACCGCCTCTGCACACTGCGTGGACATTTTCAGAGAACTATCCACGATGACTCCATGATCTTTCTCCTGACTTGTTGTAGCTAAATTAGCCCCCATCATATTGTATGTATAGTTGGGGTTATTTTTTCCAATGTGCATTACTTTACGTTTATCCACATTAAATTTCATTTGCCATTTTGTTGCCCAATCACTTAGTTTTGTGAGATCTTTTTGAAGTTCATCACAGTCTGCTTTGCTCTTAACTATCATGAGCAGTTTAGTATCATATGCAGACTTTGCCACCTCACTGTTTACCCCTTTCTCCAGATCATTTATAAATAAGTTGAATAGGATTAGTCCGAGGACTGACCCTTGGGGAACACCACTAGTTACCCCTCTCCATTCTGAGAATTTACCATTAATTCCTACCCTTTGTTCCCTGTCTTTTAACCAGTTCTCAATCCATTAAAGGACCTTCCCTTTTATCCCATGACAACTTACTTTACTTAAGAGGCTTTGGAGAGGGACCTTGTCAAAGGCTTTCTGGAAATCTAAGTACACTATGTCCACTGGATCCCCCTTGTCCACATGTTTGTTGACCCCTTCAAAGAACTCTAATAGATTAGTAAGACATGATTTCCCTTTACAGAAACCATGTTGACTATTGCTCAACAGTTTGTTTTTCTATGTGTCTGACAATTTTATTCTTAACTATTGTTTCGACTAATTTGCCTGGTACCGACGTTAGACTTACCGGTCTGTAATTGCCGGGATCACCTCTAGAGCCCTTTTAAAATATTGGCATTACATTAGCTAACTTCCAGTCATTGGGTACAGAAGCTGATTTAAAGGACAGGTTACAAACCTTAGTTAATAGTTCCGCAACTTCACATTTGAGTTCTTTCAGAACTCTTGGGTGAATGCCATCTGGTCCCGGTAACTTGTTAATGTTAAGTTTATCAATTAATTCCAAAACCTCCTCTAGTGACACTTCAATCTGTGACAGTTCCTCAGATTTGTCACCTACAAAAGCCGGCTCAGGTTTGGGAATCTCCCTAACATCCTCAGCCGTGAAGACTGAAGCAAAGAATCCATTTAGTTTCTCCGCAATGACCTTATCGTCTTTAAGCGCTCCTTTTGTATCTCGATCATCAAGGGGCCCCACTGGTTGTTTAGCAGGCTTCCTGCTTCTGATATACTTAAAAAACGTTTTGTTATTACCTTTGGAGTTTTTGGCTAGCCATTCTTCAAACTCCTCTTTGGATTTTCTTATTACATTCTTGCACTTAATTTGGCAGCGTTTATGCTCCTTTCTATTTGCCTCACTAGGATTTGACTTCCACTTTTTAAAGGAAATCTTTTTATCTCTCACTGCTTCTTTTACATGGTTGTTAAGCCACGGTGGCTCTTTTTTTAGTTCTTTTACTGTGTTTCTTAATTTGGTGTATACATTGAAGTTGGGCCTCTATTATGGTGTCTGTAAAAAGGGCCCATGCAGCTTGCAGGGATTTCACTCTAGTCACTGTACCTTTTAATTTCTGTTTAAATAACTTCCTCATTTTTGCATAGTGTTGGGCTGTTGAGGTGTTCTTCCCACCACAGGGATGTTAAATGTTATTATATTATGGTCACTATTTCCAAGTGGTCCTGTTATAGTTACCTCTTGGACCAGCTCCTGTGCTCCACTCAGGATTAAATCTAGAGTTGCCTCTCCCCTTGTGGGTTCCTGTACCAGCTGCTCCATAAAGCAGTCATTTAAAGTATCGAGAAATTTTATCTCTGCATTTCGTCCTGAAGTGAAATGTTCCCAGTCAATATGGGGATAATTGAAATCCCCCACTATTATTGGGTTCTTAATTTTGATAGCCTCTCTAATTTCCCGTGGCATTTCATCATCACTATCACTGTCCTGGTTAGGTGGTCTATAATAGATCCCTAATGTTATATTCTTATTAGAGCATGAAATTTCTATCCATAGAGATTCTATGGAACATGTGGATTCACTTAAGATTTTTACTTCATTTGATTCTACATTTTCTTTCACATATAGTGCCACTCCCCCCATTGCACGACCTGTTCTGTCCTTCCGATATATTTTGTACCCCGGAATGATTGTGTCCCATTGATTGCTCTCAGTCCACCAGGTTTCTGTGATGCCTATTATATCAATATCCTCCTTTATCACAAGGCACTCTAGTTCACCCATCTTATTTTGACTTCTAGTATTTGTGTACAAGCACTTTAAAAACTTGTCACTGTTTATTTGTCTGCCCTTTTCTGATGTGTTAGATTCTTTTTTATGTGAATGTTTATTATCTGATCTGGCCCTTACATTATCCTCCTCCATCCTCTGCTCCTGACTATAACCTGCAGATTCTCTATCATTAGACTCTCCCCTAAGAGAAGTCTCTGTCCGATCCACATCCTCCTCGGCAGCAGTCGGCTTTCCCCCATCTCCTAGTTTAAAAACTGCTCTACAACCTTTTTAATGTTTAGTACCAGCAGTCTGGTTCCACTTTGGTTTAGGTGGAGCCCATCCTTCCTGTATAGGCTCCCCCCATCCCAAAAGTTTCCCCAGTTCCTAATGAATGTAAACCCCTCCTCTGTACACCATCGTCTCATCCACGCATTGAGACTCTGAAGCTCTGCCTGCCTACCTGGCCCTGCGCGTGGAACTGGGAGCATTTCTGAGAATGCCACCATAGAGGTCCTGGATTTCAGTCTCTTCACTAGCAGCCTAAATTTGGCCTCCAGGACATCTCTCCTACCCTTCCCTATGTCATTGGTACCTACATGTACCACGACCATCGGCTCCTCCCCAGCACTACACATAAGTCTGTCTAGGTGCCTCGAGAGATCCGCAACCTTTGCACCAGGCAGGTAAGTCACCATGCGGTTCTCCCGGTCATCACAAACCCAGCTATCTACATTTCTAATGATCAATCTCCCATTACTAACACCTGCCTTTTCCTAGCAACTGGAGTTCCCTCCCACGGAGAGGCAACCTCAGTGCAAGAGGTAACCCCAGCACCATCTGGAAGGAGGGTCCCAACTGTGGGAAGGTTTCCCTCTGCTCCCGTTGACTGCTTTGCTTCCCTGGGCCTTTCATCCTCCACAACAGCACAGGGGCTGTCTGACCGAAGGTGGGACAATTCTACAGTGTCTCGGAAAGCCTCATCAACATACCTCTCTGCCTCCCTTAGCTCCTCCAGTTCCGCTACCCTGGCCTCCAAAGTCCGTACGTGGTCTCTGAGGGCCAGGAGCTCCTTGCACCGAATGCACACATACACCACTCGCCCACAGGGCAGGTAATCATACATGCTGCACTAAGTGCAATAAACTGGATAGCCCCCACTCTGCAGCTGGGCTTCTGCCTGCATTTTCTCCTAGTTAATGAAAGGGTTGTTTAAGCAAAGGTTTTGAATGTAGTTTGGTTTATAGGGTTTAAGGGGAATAAAGGGACCCCCGCTCCCTTCCCACTCCCCTTCCAAACCCCTTGCGAAACTCCTTTCTAGTAAATTCCTTTCTTTAAAACCTAGGACATCTAATCAGGAAACTTGGGGAATCAATTCCAAAATACTTGGGGAAGCACACCATTTTCATATTAAATCATACTACATAATAGGTGCAACAGTGATCATGGTCACCTTGATTGTTTAGGAGCTTTAAGACATCAGTATTCCCCACCCAGTGTTGGATATTGCCATAAAAGCACAAATGGACCCATTAATTACATAAAAAGAGCCCTTTGAAAAGAAATGTCAGAAATCACACCAGTTACAACTGATAAAACAATGGCAAGAGTGTAGGGAACTTCATCAGGCCCCGTAACAGATAAGCAGTGAAGGAATCTGAGGAAAACAAAAGAAGCCTTTTCCTTGCAGCACTTTAACTTTCATCCACCATTATGGAAAAGAAGAGAGGGAGAAAGGAAATTGCCGTAGGCAGCACTAATGTGCAGTATGGAGCCAGAGAGCAGAGGGGTAACATGGCAGAGACAAAATCAATAAACTTCAAAAGGTTCTTCTGCTTCAGGTGGCATCTGTATGATGTGCGTTTGTAAGATTTTGATGAGAAAGGGCAGTGATTTGCTCTCCCCAAACTCTCTTTCTGTTTAATAGCTTTGGATTTTACAGGCAACTCAGTTGTATAAGAGTAATTGTTTCCATCCACTGAGGCCATTGAGCCTGTGGGAGCTTTATGCTGTGCCTATTGACCTTGGAGCTACAGTGCAGTAATAAACTGTTTGTCACGGTTGTAGACTCTGGTAAAGTAGCCCCTTAAGACTTGTTCTGTCTCCCTCCTCACCACAAGCTTACATTCAGTCATAATCAAAACCAAGAGGTAGCTTGGAGCTAAAAGCAAACTAAAGAAGTTGCACTTGATGAGCTAGATAATAACTGTGAATCTTCTACTAGAATCCTCCTTTGTGAAGAAGGGAAAAAAATCAAGACTCAGATGGGCAAGTTAGGGTAGGGGAGCTAATGTAATAACTGCAGGTCCACTTCTAGGCATGTCAGAAGATTAATAGTACAAATGTGATAAGCTCACGCTCTGTGTGTGTAGCTGTGGGTGACCTTCCCAAATTTGTCAATCTACGGTTCAATAGCAAGTGTCAAATCAAGCATTTGTGTACCAGACATACACAACTGAGTGACGCTTTCTTTTATAGTCCAATTTATAGGCAATTTACAATTCTTCCATTCCTGCAGGAAGGGAATGACTTTCTTACAGTCATTCAGTGCTTATACAGTGGAGTTCATCCTACATGGTAGGTAATCCACTGTAAGGGGGAATTCTGCAAATAAATCACGGGGGAGGATATGGCCCACTGAAGCCACTACAGTAGCACTGTTACATGTCATCTTAGCTGAAAGGTCAAGATAAAATGTACAGGTACTACTAGATCAATATGGAAAGTGGCCTGTATTGGTAGAAGTATATGTTGCACTTGATTATCTGATATTAGTCTTTTCCATCTCAAGTTTCCATGTTCTGCACATAGTGTAAGGAAAGAAAGAAACAGTGCTCTTCTGATATGCCATATATATATATCATAGAATCTCTGGGTTGGAAGGGACCTCAGGAAGTCATCTAGTCCAACTTCCTGCTCAAAGCAGGACCAATCCCCAGGCAGATTTTTGCCCCAGATCCCTAAATGGCCCCCTCAAGGATTGAACTCACAACCCTGGGTTTAGCAGGCCAATGCTCAAACCACTGAGCTACCCCTGCCCCAGTGATGCATGCACACACGCACTATTGTTACAGCTAACTTTACAATTCTTCACTGATATTTGAATAATGGAGCTTAGAGATGGAAAAGAACTATCAGTCTACCCTCCAGGTGGGGGAGATACAGGGTGTAGACCTATATAATTGGAGTTAATAGGAGTTTTTCCAGGATCAATTATATAATGTACACATTGAATATCGAAAAGTACTACTCAAGAAGTAAGATACAACTTGATGTGAGTAAGGTTGGCAGAATCTAGCTCTGAAATTATGCTATTTTTTAAATCCTAGCTAAGAGATATATTTCAGCTTACCTTCCTCTAGAATAATGAGATAAATAAGATTTGAATACATTTTATAGAGGCAAGATAGTTAATCACGTTCTGTTGAGAGGTTAGTCTGGGAACCTTTTGCAATATCCAAGTAGAACTAGGAGTTTACCTTCTAAAATGAAAATTCAAAGCTGCAGATTTCCACTTACATTCTAATTATGTATGCTTTCTTATGGGAATTGGATACTTTCTGTGCATCAGTACTTTTGACAGGGTCTTTTTCTGGAAAATAATCTCACAATTTATGATCTCAGCTGAATTCTGAGATCTATATAATTGAGTTGCATTCATGTATTCTGACCTTCCTTTGTGTTCTGTAATTTGACTGTCTGACAGTGTCAACCAACTTTTAGCCTTTTAATTGGAAGACAAAGTGGGGGAGGTAATGTCTTTGATTGGACACTTCTGACTTGGAAAGATACTTATAGGTATTTTATTTATATTGATATTGCTTTAACTATTGCAGCTTCTGGATTATACCAGTTCCTTACCACGGGGTGATAAGGGATGGATAGAATGTTTTACCAATGAGCAGACAGAACTTTTTATATTTATAATGAAAGTTGTATTAATATTTTTAATTTTGTAGACATTTTCTCATTACTGTATGTGATGGAATACACTCCTGTATTCACACCCTACACATTATTCTAAAAATCTTTGAGCAAAATATCTGATGTATTATTTGAAAACTAATAACTTGGTTAATAATATCATGGTGAAATGTATGTAGCAAAATTATATGTCAAGTTATGAACATAAGCTGAAATCATGACTGAAGTTTGTGTTTACCAGACAAGTCAGTGAAGTGGGTAAACCTGTTTCTCAAAGACAAAGGACAAGTTGATTCCAGCCAGGTGTCATCAAAGCTGATGGGCCGTCACCTATCAAATGGCCATTCAGCAAAAGAAACAGGTAAAAAGAAACAGCATGGAACTTCTTTCACCATGAGACATCATGTAACCTTCTTGGCTGTTTGAATAAACTTTGCTTTGAGGAGTAACCTTCAGGAAAATGCATCTGAAAAATGAGTGGCAAAAACACCCAAGTTCTTTCTTCCTGTGCCTCTGTCTTTTACCTAAGGGGACAAAAGAAAACAGTCATTGGACCTTGGGAGCAGGTTCTGGCCTGAGAGTTTGGTTAGTGGTGCTACTGGAACCATCTTAAACCAAGTCTAGTTTAAGTTTAAAAAGTGTTTTATTTTTATTTTTGTTGTAACCATTTCTGACTTGAATGCCTTATTATTTGTACTCACTTAAAACCTCTCTCTTTGTGGTTACATTTGTTTTATTTTTTAATGAAAACGAATCCAGTGTTGTGAATTGTGTGGGTAACTCCATTTAAAGTGGCAAGCCGTCATACCTTGATCCCCTTAGAGAGGCAATGGACCAAATATATCTGAATGTCCAGGAGAGGGCTGCACAGTGCTAAGCACACATTTTTGTGAAAGAGCTGGGATTAGGAGGGGTTGGTAAAAGCTAGGGTGTGACTAGTGTGTGCTCACTGCTTGCTGGCGTCAGGGCTGTAGATATACACAGACAATCAGGGTGTGACCTGTATGCTGGCAGGCTGATTGGGAGCAACCAAAGTTGGAAGCTACAATAGCAAGCATGGTAAGATACCCAAGTTTGCAGGGCAGGGGTGACACAGACCCTCGCTGGTCTGGATTGCACCCCAGAATGTCATACTGTACTTTTGCAAAATGGCTGTTTACCTAGGCTTATAAAAGTCTACTTGGTGAGTTGCTGGAATGTTTAAAACAGAATGTATAATATTAGGCATATACTTACCACTGGTTACTATAAGTTATACAATAGTTTGCCATGCATTACAATTTTGTTCTGATCCATTCTTTGATCCAAATGCATTTTTTTTTAAAAGGACGATGTGTCAATTTAATTCATATGTAAATTGAAATGGCAGAAAATTGGTCCAAATTCAATAATGCTTTTAGATGAGATTTTCATGGCCCTGACTCACAAGTGCAATAAGTCTAAGTTATTTTTAAAGGTTTCAATTTTCCCACTAAGCATTACTGATAGTCTTCAGAAACCCTACTGAGCTTGGAATTGCACTTTTTTTAAAAAAAGTCTTAAAATAAATGCAGTTATCAATGTTCACAAAGGTTTATTTCTAGTATAAAATAATTTGATGTGCCTAAATTGGGCTCTTACTTTTTTAATTCAATGATTTATGGATCACTTTGCATTTTAAATTTGCTATGCTTTAAAGCACAAATTCTTCGTAGTCCTGCTCCATCATCAGTAAACGAAGGAACTCTTTAATGCTAAAACAACAGTAGCAGTCTTTCCCTCATTTTTGTGCCAAATGATAAAATAAAAGCCTATAATTTCAAACCATTGGTAGACACAGAGTAAATATCAGTTTCACAAATTGATCTACAACTATTAGTTACTCATAAGGAAAAACCCTCCAGTGGTCCCGGTACTATATTTTATAAGAAAGTGCATTACAGGCCTGTAGTCACCTCCTGTTCTTTTAACTGCACTACAATATGTCAAAAGCAAGATTACAACAGAAGGCTGAATAACTATTAGTGCAGTTCTACATACAGAACTCCAAAAGCTAAACATAATTGAACACGTGGAAAACTATATTCAAAATCTAGTTTAGACAGCAGCAACAAATGAGTTTTTATAAAAATGGATAATCTTGAACACTTCCAAGTCCAGTCCTTAGACAATTATATTTGTTAAAAGTGTAGTAAAATGGTCATTGTGGGATTAACTGGGTTACCAGCGGCCACTTAACCCGATCTGCCACCCTGGGCAAAAGTTCAGGGTGCTGCTCCCTTCTACTTCCTTGGAAGTTCCTGGCAGAGACAGGTTCCTCAACTGCTCCCCACAACCTTCCTCCACCCCTCTTCTCCAGGGTTGGGGGCCCACTCCCTATCCAGCCACCTCCCTGGCCTCCTCATCCTCCACGTCACAGGACCAGGGACCCTCACCTGTGCAAGCCTTCTTCTGGAGCCTCTCAGTTTAACCACAACAGGAGCCAGGGATACTGGAACAATCTGTACAGTGGGAGTGCTGAGAGCCATTGAACCAAACGGTAAACCTGCATGTGATAAAAAACACTTCAAGACAGGAGGTGCGGCAGCACCCCCACAAACCTCTAGTTCCAGCACCAGTTACAGGAGCTGGGTACCCCTTGACCACCTCCTTGTACCCCCAGCCCGCATGCTCCCCACCCATCCCCCTGCACTCCACACCTCAGGCCATTCCAGCCTCTCCCACACCCCATGGTCTGGCCCCTCACTTTTTGTGGATGAGCTCCAGCTCCTCACTGTCAGGCTCATATCAGAGGGTGGCCACAGTGCAAGTCTGGGGCAGCAGATGGAGTCTTCCTGGGCATCAGAGCCTACAGGGAATGGGCATGGTGCAGGAGGGGGTGGGAATATGGAGCCAGGCAGTTTGCTCTGCGCTGGCAGTGCCATCAGGAGTAGCAACAAGCTGCTCAACTCCTGAGCCAGAGCTGTGATCTTACTAATACTGGGGCTGGGGAGGGGTTGGAGAAGGGACAGCAGCACTCTATGATAGCCTGGCTGGGGGTTCTTCCTGATCCTCAGCACCCTGACTGGTGTCCCCACTTTGCCCGTCAGCCCCATCCCCTGCTGCTGCCCCAGAATCTGCCACCCTCCAAATTCTGACATCCTAGGCAGCTTGCTAACTTGGCTATGCCTAGTGTGGCCTCTTTGGCTTTCACAGACTCTTAGGTGATGGAGTCATGCTCTACCCCTCCCCTATTTCTTGTTATTCAGTCAGAGGGTTTTTTTCTCACACCCACACCCCATTTGTTTGATGCATGTGAATAAGGCAGGGATTGGCAACCTTTGTCAAGCAGCTCGCCAGGGTAAGCACCTGGCGAGGAACGTGCTGCCCTCCGCTTCCTGCCACCCCCATTGGCCCGGAGCGGCGAACCCCGGCCAGTGAGAGCTGCGATCGGGCGAACCTGCGAACGCGGCAGGCAAACAAACGGCCTGACCGCCAAGTTGCCGATCCCTGGAATAAAGCATCAAATTTGCAGCCTGCAGCTCTGAACTTAGCCCTGGTTTCTAGCTTCAGACTCTGGTTCTGACTGTACTCACTAGACCCAACTCCAGTTCCACCCCTGTGCCACAAGGTATAAGAGAATGGTGGTAGCTTCCCTCCCCCACTAGGTGAATCAATATGGATGTTTCCCTCTATTCATAAGATTTTGGAGAAATGATCCACTGCCTAAAATTTTGTAAATTACCAGTTAAAGTTCCAGCACTGACCTTAACTTTGTTCTTGTGGTCAAATTAAGAATGATGAGTTTACACATTTTGGTGAACGTTGGGATCATAACACAAGCTTCCTGGGTGATGCAACATTGCTTCATCGTATGGTTACAGAATGCATAATACGGCAGAGAAGGAAATAGAGACTGATATGAAAAAAAGTTCCCCTCTGTACCCTTCAATGATATTAGGAGAAGGGTAAAAACTTTTGGTTATAGATTTTTCTGGCCAGAGAGGTGGCAGAAAGCTATATGATTAGTGTGGAATGGACAGCGGCGGCTCCAGGCACCAGCACTCCAAGCACGTGCCTGGGGCGGCACGCTGTGGGGGGCACCCTGCCGGTCCCTGCGAGGGCGGCTGTCACGCCTCTGGGAGGTCTGCCAGTCCCACAGATTCGGCAGCAATTTGGTGGTGGGTATGCCGAAGCCACGGGACTGGTGGACCTCCCGCAGGCATGTCGCCAAAGGCAGCCTGCCTGCTGTGCTTGGGGCGGCAAAAAAGCTAGAGCCGCCCCTGGGAATGGAGTCAAGGGAGACAAAACTTTTTTAATTATGGGAATGCATAGCTTATATAGACAAGATCCATGCTATGAATGTATATGGCTGTCCATTATGCAGCATGAAAGGAGTTAAAGAAAAACTTTTTAAAGAACAGGAATGGGAAAAAGAGCATAATTTCTCCGGGGAATATACCTGTGTCTGCTGATTGCAAGGCAATTTTGATTCTACAGAAGCTCGCATTGCTTTCTGATATACTTCTTGTAGGAATGTATTTCAGCATTGATGTGTGCTTTATATAATGAAAGGGGCTGCCATAATGTGTATAATCTTCCGTTACTTAAAATAGAATTAAAATCCACGTAAATGTAAAGGGCAATTACCTTTTCCCCTCCGCTACAGCAAGGTTCTGATTCTTGCTCACCCTCACTGTAAATAACATGAATACTGCTCCTAGAAAAAGGCTAAGGCAACAATTAGAATATATCTTTCCAGCCTTGGATTAAGCTGGATTATAGTTTATCTGTTGAATTCCTTACAATCATGCCATCCCCCTTCTTATAAGGAGCCTGATTTGCCTTTTAATAAACCTTACTTGAAACAGACTAGACTTTCCCTACTGTTCAAATAAATGAGAGAAACAGCAGTATTACTTCTTCAGTCAAATCAATCTATTTTCCATTTATAAAAGGGAGTATTTTGCTAGAAAATGCTTAATTTGAACTCAGCATTAGTGAAATCCAGAACAATTTTTCTGAGAAAAAGAAAGGCATGTTGCTTTGCTATTGTCAAATTGCATTACAAGATATAGCATATACTTATATGTATATATACAGAAGCTTATACACTTAGATATATAGAGATCTATATATGATAATCTATATCTAATGTAATCTAAGTACATACATCATGTAATATATATATAAAAACACTGATTAGTTTTGCAAAGCTTTGTCATGTTGATTTTAGAGGAATATAGTGAGCACCTTTAAAAAGTTGCCTTTTTACTTTTTTAAAATGGTCAGATATTAATGTCATGAACAAAGCAATACGCTATTTGAGAGGAAAATGTAGTTTTTTGGATGGTGAACATAAGAATGGCCATCAGGTCAGACCAAATGTCCATCTAGTCTAGTATCCTGTCTTCCGACAGTGGCCAAGGCCAGGTGCCCCAGAGGAAATGAACAGAACAGGTAATCAACAAGTGATCCATCCCCTGTTGCCCATTCCCAGCTTCTGACAAATGGAGGCTAGGGAAACCATCCCTGCCCATCCTGGCTAATAGACATTGGACCTATCCTCCATGAATTTATCTAGTTGTGTTTGTTTGTTTTGGTGGAGGGGACAGTCACTTTAATAATGAATCCCTTTTCATCCAGCATAGATAATTCCACAAACTCTGCAAAAATGTTGTCTAGTGATCTGTGGGACTGGTTAAGAAAAGCCTTTTAGGCTTGTACATCAACCTGGGAATATTATTTGGCTAGGCAGAGCATATTCTGCATGTGCACCACCTACACTCTTGTGAATGTCAGATATTGTAACTTGGTCTGGTACAACAAATCACTCATGGAGAGTTTACAGAAGGGATAAATGTATGCCCAAGACTCTTCATTTATGTTGGCAGGGAAAAATTAAGGAATATTTTTTGGGATTAGAGCAGCATTTGCAAGGATATGCTGAGCTAGCTGGGCTGCCTCAATAGGGCAGGAAACTAATATTTCAGAAGCAGGAAAAAGAAAGTTCAGCTAGGAATGGGGGAGGCCATCAACAAGTGTCTTTTACGGGCTGGGGCCTAAAATACAAGAAAACATCTATCTGATCAATCTGAAATCCTACTGCATACATTCTGTTTTCTCATTCTTGAATTCAGTGGGATTACTCACCCAGTTGCTCACGTAGCTAAGTGTTTGCAGAACTGGACTCTAAATCCAATTTTTTTTATGTAATATATGGAAATTTCAGTTTCCCAAACCATTTTCCATATTGTCTAAACTTCCATGCAAGACTGACCGCGTCAGTTATTGTACACGTCTGTGAACAAGTTGTCTCTAAATTTTAATGGAGTCATCTAGTATAGTTTTATCATTATCCCTCAGTTTTATCTGCATGGTTTTACTTATTACTTTCTCTTCTTTGATTCACAAAGTTATATTCACTAAATTTACTATTACAAATTGGCATTGACTTAAATACTGATTTATGAACCGCTTCATCTTGCAGCACAGGATTTCCCAAATAATCCTGGCTCTGGGGCGAGGTTTCTCTGGACAGAGGTTTGCTTACTGTGATGGTCTGCCATCTCAATCCTGTTCTTGTTTTAAAAAGAAAGTAGTTCTCCAACCCCCTTTTTGGAGGGGGTCAATGGATGATGGCATAGTTAGTTGAGGGGAATAGGTGAGGCAAAGGGTCACAGATAAATCATGGATTTTTTTTGCCAGAGGTTTGGTGGGAGTAGAAGATGGAATCTGAAATCTTGCCTAGAGGAAGAGGCTATCTGAGAGCGTGGAAAAGGAATCAATAGCCAATAATTATTAATAACAAATAATCTCTGTAGGCTATTTTGGTGTTTTTCACCATTTTTGAGTGAAACTGAGGTGCTGTGGGAAACTGTCTGTGAGCTCAGCACGGTATGGACTTCAACCAAACTGTGGTCAGAGCACAGAGTCTTGTGTAATAGAAAATCCACCAGGAAGAGGGATTACAGTAGCCTAGGGAGTTTGCAATGCCTACTCCCCCTGGATGTAAGGGCCCAGGGCATAGTCAGTCTGGCCTAGCAGTCACAGCTGGGTTTGTGTCCAGAGGTCAAGAACAGCCTTGAGGCAGTAGTCAGGAATCAGAGTAATCACTAGAGCTGGGATCAAGAGGCAAGAATCAGAGACAGACTGGGGTCAGCACTGGAAATCAGAGGTAGTTACCCGACTCGACTCAGGAGGCAAGAGTTAGGGTCAGGCTTTGGTTGGAGATTGGAGATCAGAAAGCAAGGTGCAGTCGTGAGTCACAGAAAACCAGACATCTACGTGGTTGCCCAGACAACTTCCTGGAACATCCTCCAGGGTTAAATAATGAGTGTGGGCCAATCAGAAAGCCACAGGGTTCTATCACTCTGGATCCTTGTTCTTTGCAACTACTCTCCACAGTGCTTCTTGGATATCGCTTTATGTGATCTCCTGGTGATATGGGAATATCAGATACCCTAGGCTCCATGCACCCAGGAGCTAGTCCCATGGATTCTTACATGAGAGAGCCATTACAGACTGAAATTCTGATCAAGGTCACTTGGGTTCACAAAATAAACTGACCTCCTTGCCTATTCATAATTACTACCTATGCTTGCTTACTTACTATCCCAAAATGATTGTTTGGGGTAGCACCAGTGTGGGCATCATAAAGTCTTTGCATGGTAGATAAGAAGAGAGCTGAGGGAAGGGAAAGAGATAAGAAAAACTGTGTGTGTGGACAAATAACTTTGATATCAATGCTCTGATTTGGAAAATAAAATTAGTGGGGAGAGAGAGTTGAATATGTTTCAGAACTGCACAGAATTCAAAGAAGCAATATATAGTATCTTTTCTATACTAATCAGCTTCTGATTTTGCTGTCATTCCAGTCCAATTAAAATTAACTAAGTGGTACTAATTCCCTCCCCCTCCCTCACCGCCCACGGTATTCAATCGTCTTACATACAGAATGTAAAACACGTACATAATAAAAAAGATCTTTCTTTTTCATTATCTTTTTTAAGGGTCTACAGTGATTTTCTGGAACCATTGCAGCAAATTGTAAGTGATGTATGAAATGAGAAATTCCTGGCCACCCAATGCCCAGAGGAAATTCAAACACTGCTTCGCAATTGCTACTGCTATGCACACTGAAGCACTATCTTTATTTCTCAAAGGAGATAAGGGTATCCCAACCTTCCTTTCTGTCCTTACCTGCAAACTCACTAGATGAGTTAGTTAACAGTTTTTGGAGAAAGTCGTTCATTTCACACAGTCCCTGCCTTTCCAGATTCCCCCACCCCTCCCAAAAAACCCATCAAATATTTTGATCTTTTCAAATATGCAGGGAATTTCTTATGTATTATGTTTATTTGTAACTCCATGGTATTAGAAATGAGTCTAAATCTAACCTCTGGATCCTAAAATTTAGGAGGAAGTTCAGACTCTGATGGGAACTTTGTGTCTTGTTGGGCCCATCTGTCTTCTCTAAAACTTGTTCTCTAGGTCACTGTGAATCACATTAAAATGGCTGCATGAAGAACAAGGAAGTCACAGAAAGGTTACTTGGCATAGCATGATCACAGACTCTGGCCTGGCCTCTGTGAGGCTCAGAGTGCCCTTGCACCCCAGGATTCTCAGTAACATCACAGGAGAGGGCCATAAGTCAAAGGGAAATCTGTAGGCTCTCTCTGTTGTTGTAGTTTGTACTGCAATAGCACCTACAGGTCACAACTAAAATCAAGCCCCCCTTATGCCATATGCTGCACGCGCACATAGTAAGAGACATCCCTGCCTTGAATATACAAGGCAGAGTCCAAGAAAAGACAGTTTTTCCAGTGTTGTGGACATCATACACCAGCATAACAACCACATTATCCTCTGTTTGCTGATTCAGAGGGGATGGAGACACAGCACTGTTTCACCCCCTTTACATAGCTAGCTCTTACAGGGGCACTACAAGGAAGTAGGGGACCTGCTCCCTGGCCTATTATTTCCAACCCTTGCACAGAGATCTCTCTCTCTCTCTCTCACACACACACACACACACACACACACACACACTCCCTTTACAAAAAAACCCCTCTCAAAATCAAAAACTTAAAACAATTTAAGGACACCAGTATCATCTAAAAGGTTAGCCTTAGTTGTATAATTTGAAGAGTTTCATTGTTTCATAGTAGATTAGCTTGATGATGTTCTAAATTGTGTAACACAAGTTACCTCTTTTTAAAAATAAATCACTTTCCTTTGGGTTCAATTTCAGATTAAGTTTATCACAGGCCATTTGTAAATATATCAGTTCTTGTTGATATATTTTTATAACTGGTTTTAGTATGCACCAGGATATCTTCTAGGTACAACAAACAGGGTGAGAGACCGATGCCATGTAATACCCTCTCAATTAGCCTTTCAGATGTGTTTGCACAAGCCAAAAGCCAGCACTTTAAATTGTCATAGACCGTGTCCTACTGTGAAAACACTTTTCCCCGTCCTTTGGATCCACTTCTACTTGCCGATACCCATTCTTAAAACCCAATGTGGAAAACTAGACTGAACTTGCTACAGCATCGAGGGAATCATCTATTTGTGGTAATGAACAATAATCCTTTAAAAGACTTTACTCATTTTTCTATAATCCACATAGAATCTGATACTTCCGCCTTTTATTTCAACCAGGACTATGGGTGAGGCCCAAGGATTGGTTGAAGTCTCAATTATGCCTTCATAATACATTTCCTCAGTGGCCTATAATGCCTCTTCTCTCTTTGCTATAGGCAAATGATGAGGTGGCTGTTTAATGGGTCATTTCCCCTCATTATCAATCTTGTGCTGGACCAGTGGAATACAACCTATATTATTATAAGCTCAGGAAAACAGATTTTAATTCCTAACTCTTAGACCATTCCGCTGTTCTGCATTTAAGTGTACTGTACTGTGCCAGAACAAGTCTAATAAAAATCTTTGTCCCCTTTCCCTTTGTAGCCTTCTGTTATACCAGCATTTATTAGATCTACCAGCTCATACTTTGCAACCATGGTTCCCTTTTTTACTATTTGCTGTTTGTCAGAAACATTCAGCAAATGATCAGGAATCTATTCTGGTTTCAGATCCACAAAAGCTTTCACAGCTAAGCTTTCCCATGAGAGCCGGGATCTCCACCACTCCCTGTCTTTCCTTTTCTTGAAGCTAAAACAGCATGTAGCTGTTATAATGGTATCTGCCCATAGGGTCAGGGCAGCTTTTTCAGTGCAAACCAATTGCCAATATATGTTGTTTCAACTGAGTCACAGTTTTAAATGTAATTTCCAGATTAAATCTGTAAGGCAGTGTTTCTGACACTTATTAGCCATAAAGAAATTCAAACAAATTATTAGCTCATCCACTATGTTGGCTTCCCAGTGTTGTTTGAATCCCAGAAGTCCAGTTTTCAAACATAATTTTCTCAATTTTTGAAGGGTGGATGTTCCCCCAGTCAGTTTTAGATTCCTCTTCCTTAGCCTTTTTAACGTGTCTGGTTTCATAACTTTCATACTTGAGCCAGTGTCCATTATTCTCACACACTGTACAGACCCTATTACACACTCAATAGCTGAACTCCCATTATTGTTGAACTGCCTAGATCGAAACAAAAACAGTTGGGCTGATTCTTGTACCTCCAAGCTTTGGCCCCTTCAGATTGGTGTACCCCCATTTAACAAACTGAGTGATGGGGCTTTCACTAGACACTTATGATGCTCTGTTCTGGACAGCCTTATATTTATAACAATCATTTTCATGGTTATTTTTTTTTCAGAGTACCAGCGTTTAACTGACCTGCCTCCCTTAATTGTTGCATTATTGCTGATTTCCCTTGTTTTATAAAACCCAATGTATCACTTTCTAATTATTCAGAAAGGTCACACACCAGATTAGAACCCCCTCTTTCATCATACATATTAGACACAGAATCATACTTATAAGGCACAAGGTGATTCTCTTCCTCAGTAGTGGCTACTTCCTCTTCTGGTGGACCGATGGAAGGAAAGATTCAAGTTCTGTGGAAAATTCCACAACCTCTTAGACTGTCTTTGGTCACTTTTTACTGGTCTTCATCTGCATGTCCAAGTCCAGCTGAACATCTATAAATTGGTTGATTGCCAGTTTATCTTGGAAATCCTTGCTAGTATCTGGATATGTCAGGAACAAAAGTCCACAGATCTTCTGTCACTTCAGGTGGAACCTCTTCTGTCTCCTTTTAGGTCTTAGCTCTGCTTCAGCCAGCTTGGATTCATGGCTGGCTCCAACCAACATTTCAAAGGCTTGTACCAGATCTGGATAATTCAATCTCTTTTCTGGGAGTGAGTTCTGTAGCGCCATCAGAGCTGGGCCACTCAAGTTGGCTGCTAGGAAATGCTCTTTCTGTCCCATCTTTCAACCAGTCATTTAAAACTGTGATATTGAACTGAGCCAAATAAGCCTCCCTGGGAGTTTCTCCCTCAGAGTTATTGGGCTTTTTCATAACTTGAGCTGGGAAGACTTAGGGAAGTCTGGGAAGCCCCCTGGGACTTTGTAGGTTACAAAAGGAGTGAAAAACTGTTGTAAATGTTCTTAATCCAAGTTCTCTGGCTGGCCCAATTCCACATCTAGGTGACTGCCTTCCATGGTGGGATGCAACCCTTTGATTTCCTTCTCTAATTGATTTTTCAGCTCATCTCTGTTGCAAGTTCCAAGTCGGCTAGAGATTTTTTGGTTTCCCCTATTTCATAGAAAACCTTCTGGTCCATGGCAGGTAGGTTGTTGGCCATCTCATCAATCCATCTTGCCATTCCATACTGGGAGTGTTGCAGCTAAGCGTCCCAGTCTGTCTGGGCATCTTGTAGTTGCTGTTCCAACAGAGATTGTGTCTCCACCTGAAAGTCATCTTCCAGCCCTTTTTGGGAAACCTCTAGATGCTGGTAGTTCCTTTTGTGAAGCCTCCACCTCTTGTTTTAGGACTTGTTTTTAATTATTTTGGCAATCTTTGAATTCTGCAAGCTCCTCCATTATTTGTTCCATTTTGGTTCAACAGGAACACTGCCCACAGTTTCTCTCCTTTGAAACTGGATCCATACCAATATTACCCTTTTTGATTAAGTGGCTAGCCAAAGTTTGGGTCTCTGCATGATTTTTCTATCAGGAGGAGAAAGTGATGACAGAGTCATGTGTCTCGGATGAAATCCTGTTTATTTAAAAAATAATATGCAATTTCCTATTTCCCTGAACACAGGAGTTTCTTCTGCTCCCCTCTATCTCTCTCACACACATCTCTACTGAAGCAATACCCAGCTGTCATAACTATAAAGGGAAGGGTAACAACCCTCCTGTGTACAATACTATACAATACCCTCATGGCTAGAGACACCAAAATCCTTAACCTGTAAAGGGTTAAGAAGCTCAGGTAACCTGGCTGACACCTGACCCAAAGGACCAATAAGGGAACAAGATACTTTCAAATCTTGGGGAGGGTGAAGGCTTTAGTTTGTGTGCTCTTTGTTTTGGGGTTTGTTCGCTCTTGGGACTAAGAGGGACCGGACATCATCCATGCCCTCCAAATCTTTCTGAACAAGTCTCTCATATTTCAAACTTGTAAGTAACAGCCAGGCAAGGCATGTTAGTTTTATCTTTGTTTTCTCAACTTGTAAATGTTCCTTTGCTAGAGGGAGGTTTATCCCTGTTTTGCTGTACTTTGAAACTAAGGCTAGAGGGGGTTCCTCTGGGCTCTTTGAATCTGATTACCCTGTAAAGTTATTTTCCATCCTGATTTTACAGAGATGATTTTTACCTTTTTCTTTAATTAAAATTCTTCTTTTAAGAACCTGATTGATTTTTCATTGTTTTAAGCTCCAAGGGTTTTGGATCTGTGTTCACCAGGACTAATTGGTGAGGGTATACCCTTAAGCCTACCCAGGAAAAGGGGTGTAAGGACTTGTTGGGGGGGGGGGAAATTAGTCTCAAATCTGCCCAGGAAGGGGGGGTTAGAGACTTGAGAAATATTTGGGGAAAGGCAGAGTTCCAAGTGGCTCTCCCCTAAGATTTGGAACACGCTTGGTGGTGGCAGCTTACTGTTAACCTAAGCTGGTAAATAAGCTTAGGGGGCTTTCATGCGGGTCCCCACATCTGTACCCTAGAGTTCAGAGTGGGGAAGGAACCCTGGCACCAGCAAAACCCCTACGTCCACATGTCCCTTTGTTTTGGGCAGCAACCTGGGCCTGTTTTAGGTGGACACAGCTATTGTTTCAGATTTCTGGGGTTCCCTAAAGAAGCTCAACTATCTTAAATTAAGGGCAGCAGTTACATCCATCAGCTTCAGTAAACTTCTAGAGAGATGTCAGCATCTATGTGAGACAAAGGGCTTTCTAATATGTAAGACTGAATCAGTATGATAATTCAATAAGATAATCTGCTTTCCTATCAATAGGTGTAGTTTACACTCTTCTCAATTTCTACTTTTACACTCTTCTCAATTTCTACTCTGATTTTTCTTTGTAGTTTGAATCATGTGCCAATACACTTTGTTTGTATTAGAGATAAATAGATCTGGATGTGGCGTCAGCTAAGTCTGAGTGCCTTGGAGACAAAGAAACTGAGCTCAGCTATAATATTTAAACTTCTAGCATCCCCACAGCCAAATCCAGTTAGGAGGCCTAATATCATATTTATCATAATTTAGCACTTTCAGTCCTGAGGAGCTGTCTATCTTGTTCAGGTATTGAATGTATGTGTCACAGGATTGCATGTATGTATGTAGAGGAGGAGGAAGATACATTTTGTAGACATACTGGTTTCTTATCACCCATATGTTTCCAGCAGCAACACTATAGAAACGGGTGCTTAACTTGACTGTGGCCATGTTCAGCATCTCTTGGAATAGGTGAAAAGGAAGTGATGAGGTGCTACTCTGGGTGAGTGGGGGACAGCAGGAGACAGAATGGCCGGTATAGATAAATGGCACAACGAAACCCCTTTTAACATCTTTAAGCCCCTATATTCCATTTAAATTAATACAACAGGCACCAGTAGGGGGAACACTGAGAATGCAGGAGAGAGCATCTCCCTGCTTTCAGTTTTGGTGCCTGACACCACATTAGCACACCTGGAGCACCTGCTCAGCCCCTGCAGCCCCCAGCAATGATAATAAAAGTTGCTCTATGGAGATGCTGCATGCACTAACTCTCAGCGCTCGGAGCTGTGAAGGAATGGAGCCCTAGACTGTTTGGGGCTCCACCTTGCCTGAGGGCTTGTGCCCAAGAGACTAATTACTGCCCAGCCTAGTTCAGAGGGTCTGGGCACCAGAAACAGCTAATTTCCCCTTTTCCAGATTGCCTTTCTAGGACTGAGACAGCAAGGAGGCAGGGCCTCCCTCCAAGATTGACAGGGAGGAATGGCCACACATTCTTATAGTAGCCTACTTATTTATTTATTGTTGCTGTAAATGTCTTGTTGCAGTTGCAAAAACTGTTGTAAAAGAGGCAACTGGAATAAGAACACATTTCTTATCATGTTAGATAGATTACATTCTAATTATGAAATGTATAAATTATTCAATTGCCCATTTAACTTAACAACATCCAGGTTATTTGAGTTTTGAATCAGAAGTAAAACATATCCAGGCACTACTGTGTCAAGATAACATCTATTCTTTGATACTTATTGAAGCTTTTTGGCAACATAAATTTGTTAAGCTTAAAAGAGAGAGAGAGAGAGAGACAGCAAAGAACAAAACAGTTTTTTTCTTCATGTTAAATTGTTCTTTTTGCTGTTCAGTTGCTCATAATAAGCAGCAGCCATACAGCAAAAATACTGTTTGCAAATCAAGCAAAATTCCTGCAGTATTTGTGCATTTCCTCCTCCTATTCATCAAAATATTATGTTACATTTTGTTAGCCATTGCATCATCTCTTTATACTTTGACAGTACTTAAATTTTCAGGATAGTACACCTTGTGACCACTTGTCTTGGGACAGTGCAGCCAATGAAGACCAATACTGTAACTGGCATTTATCTCATAGGATCTATACATACACTAGCTGTGGTCAACAGCTTTCTGTGTGGATTTAGAACAAACCTATGCAGGTTCCGGAATTTTCAGAAGAACAGTGTCCCTTTGGCAGACAGAGTTTTTGCATTCAATTTGTGACTGCTTTTTGTGACTATATTTAAACCTCAGGCATGAACCTCAGATCTCCTGCCTCTAACTATCTGATTATGTGCACAAATCAAGTGGTCATAGATCCAAGGACTAGGATTTCTGTTTTTAACTAATTTTGTAGGCACACAAATATGGACACAAATTTTGCAGGTGCAAGTTTTGCCTATGCAAATGAAAACCAAGCTTTGGTCTTTCTATAAAATTAAACCTTAATTTCATACCATTGATCTGTCTAATTTGATGAGCCTTTGAATCTTCCAATAGCAAATGCTATATGTTTGTTTTACCTGACAGTGGAGAATTGACTAATGGAACTTAAATGTTGCTTTGGATAGTTACTTTCTCTCTACAGAAGATGCCATCGTATATTCAGTCAGCTTGTAGTTTCTTGTTTTGTTTTTTTCCGTGTTCAGGAAGGAAAGAAAGATGAAAATGCCAAGTACTTAATCTTAACATTTAATAGGTAGGGTCATTAAATAAGATATGAAACAGCAGCCAAAGATTTAGAAAGGAACATCAAGCATAGCAGAATAGGATAATTTGCTACACATATCTAATATAATTCTCCCTCTTTGACAGTGTAACTTATTTGCAGTGCATTTCGCCAGCTCTAAATCTCCTCTGGCTCTTTGCCAAAACCTTTCTTTCTCCATTTTCTTTTCCCCCTGTGCTGTCTAATTAATCTCCTCCAAGAAGTCTCTCTATGGCTGGAGGTTTTGTTTAGTTTTTTACTTGCACCTATTTTATTTGTTTTAAATATTTCTTAAACTTTGTTCATCTTTTTTTGTACCTTCACAAAAACTTTTTAAGCTACTTTCTGTATCTTTTGATTCACTACCCATCGTGTTCTGTCTTTTATCTGAATGATCTTATCTGTTTTCTGTATATAAAAAGAAGTTCAAATATGTGCATTATCTTTCACAACAGTAATGTTGTGGGTACTCTTAATGTTCCACTATGATTATGATGGATTGTATTTATTATTATCATTTACTTGTATTTCAGTGGCATCTGCTCACCCCAACCAAGATTGGAGGTTCACTCTATAAACAGAATAAGAAACTCTCCCACCATTTGAAAACTCTTCAGACACAGTCAAAGGAAGGGGCTTGCAGATGGGGAATTTCTTCTGAGGCACAGAAAGATGAAGTGACTTACAGGAAGCCTATGGTAGAACTAGGATTTGAACTCAGAGCTGCTGCATCCCTATGTATAATCTAACCACAAGATGGCATACCAGTTCTAAAAGAGAGAGTATCCATCTGTAGCTGATTGATTCTACTAATTCTCTTAAATCAAGAATATTGATACAAAGGATAGTCAGACAAATTGATTGTTTTCAGCTAATTTCCATTCAGTACAATGAAAATAGCTTCCAACTAAGCAGTTTTGCTTGTGCATTTTATCCCATAATGAAGTGGAGCTGCCTTGGAAGTAGCCTACCTTAGCAGCACCGGTCTTAGAGTAATCCTCATTAGAGCATTGGCTGAGGTAAACACACATTCCTGCTTAGATCCAGAAGCCTTGGCACCTGTTGCACAAAGGGAAAAGATACTTACACTCAGGATGTATCTATTTTTTAGATTCAATACATTCAATTTATCTCAGCTATATTTGCAAGACATGGAAAAGCTGAAAGGAAGCATGGATATTTGCATGCAGAATAATAGCACGGAGGTGTCTTCAGTCCCTTGCTGTTATGAAAGCTAAAAAACATAGGTGATGCCTAGGCAGGCAAGTATCTGTTGGGGAGGAGAGGATTGGATGAGTTGTGCTATCAAAAGTGTAAAGTTGTGATAACTGTGAGCACATTCTTTTTCACTTTCAGAACATTTTTGCTTACCACCTGGAACAAAATGGTAAAACTATTATTTTTTGTTAACTATGCAAGCATTTCTGATGTTTTGATGACTGGGTAACAGGATTTATCAGTTCAAAGAGTAGGCATATTTTTCGATTAATCTGCAATTTTTGATAATTCAGTTGCACACTTGGGCCATTGGATTTTATATATTTTGCTGAGCACTCTGTTTTGATTTGGTAATCAACCAGTCTACTTCAGTAAGTTTTATATTGTAGAACAATATTTGAGGGATTTTCATACTTTTCAGAACAAATAAGCACAATTTTCTATTCCATTTGCAGATGTTTATGATCTAGTTGCAGACTGCGTTTATCTAAGAGGATATTATAGAATTTGTTTTTGTTGCTGTTTTCCATCAAGTGCCTTTTCCAGGGTGGTGCCACCCCACAGACAGTTACTTTAATCAGAAGCTGAGCTTTTATTTAAAGGAGGAAAAAAAGCTTTCAAATGTGCACTGAAAGCTGGCATTTCTGAGTCTGCAGATAACAAGTCTGAAAGAAAAACTGAAAAGTATGAACTCTCCCATTGATCTCCATGGGGCGTTAACTCTAAAGATTGCTCTGGGGGCGCAGTTTGTACGTCAGTCAAGCTTCATTAACTCGATGGCTGGACTGCATATTCATCAAGTGCAAAGATTACAAAGGGAGCTTTTTTTTCTTCGAATGAGCACAGCTATCTCTTAAGACTTAAACCTAGGCCTGCAGGCTCAGCATTGGTGACAGAGAGGTGGGGGAGGTGAGGAAAGGAACCTTCTCTGAGGTCTGGCCTATGTTTGAAAGTTTTATCCATATAACCGTTTAATTAGAGGTGTGATTCCCCCCTCCCCCGAAATATATATACCGGTGTAATCCTCTCCCCCTGCAGCGTGGGCACAATTATGCCGGGAAAAAGGTGCCTTACAGCATATTCCCCTTCCCATATAGATATAGTGCATTCACACTAGGGGCAGTTGTATCACTTTAAATATATTGATATAATTAAAGCAGGACGACTTTTGTGTATAGACAAGCCCTGAGTCTGGTTGTGACCATAGCAGCTGTTCTGCAACAGAAATGGGAAGAGGGGCTCAGTTTTCTGTGCCCAGTCAGGCAGGAATTTCTCCCTCAGCTCCTCTTCCCCCTCTCTCTGGCCTTTCTGAGAGGCAGAGCAAGAAGCTATGGGCTGGGGGCTGTCCATTAATTACATAGCGCATTCGAGGGTGAGTGGGCCCTTAATGTTGTGTGTTTTGTTTTGGTGTTACAAGGGGCAGGTAGTCTTGAAAATCACACAGAAATGTGTTATGGGATAGCCCCTTGGAGCTTTTGATGTGTGGGACATGACCTGTCCAAGAAACAGGTACCCGGGCTTCTGAATTTATGGTTACATCCATCCTGGGATTTGTTAGCACCAATGTAGCTGCACTGGTTCCAAGACCCTAGTGTCAATGTAAAAAGTGGTGCGTACCAATGCAGTTCAGCCCAATTTCAAAATAAGCCATTATTTTACAGCTGTGCAGTGCACTTTATATGCGGGGTTTGCATCAGTGTAGCTATACTAATAGAGCCCGTCCAACCTCCTACTGTAGACACATCCTTAATATTGGAAACATACTTATCAAAAGGACACTGTCAGGTAATTTAGGACCCCAAATTTAGAGTTTTGTTGGTGGGGGAAAAAACCAACCCCCAATATTAATAAATATTTCATGAAATAAAAAAGAAAATGATTTCCACATTTTCTTGCAACTGAGGTTCTAGTTGACTGACATGATGCGTGATTATGATTTAGAAGTAGTGTATACAATGCAGAATGATCTCTTTTTACAGGGGCATCTCTATTGATGAGTTCCAGGTTCCTACTAATAATTTTTTTGGAAGTTACATAAGTTGTTCTCTTACAGGATCTTTTTTCTGAGCCTGACTCTTAAATTGGGCAGGATCATGGCACTCCAGTCTTAAAGTGTCCATTTTGAAAGTGGCTGTTGTGTTTGCTACATCTCTTCCAGCTGGTTGTATATTTGTTTCCTGTTATATTCCTCTCTCTCCTGAATCCCCATTTTCTCCATTGTTGTTCTTGAGGGGAATGACACATTCTCATAGCTGGGTATGTGAAAAGGGGTCTAGTAGCCAAGGTATGTGGATTAAGTGGTTTAATTTCACCTTTAGTTTTATAAGAAGAATTATTAAATGCATTTTTTTCCTTTATGTGTAATAGGTCAAACTAATGTAGCAAAGTTCACACACATCTGCATAGAAAATTATTGTAAACAGAGTAGAAATCAGAGTTCACTTCTGTGACTAATAAAGGATCAAATATTTGTAATGAATTTAAGAAAGGGTGAAAGTTCAAGACTTTTACTTGCAGTTGTCTTTTATATAGCTGTATTAACCATCCAGTGATCTATTATAATAATATACCCTGCCCTGAAATAAGGACAAACTGGCAAGGAGAGTTTAGTTTAAGTCCTGCTGATTTTGTTGCTATCGTTAATCAGGTGAACAGTCGCCACTCAGAAAGCCGAAGAATTCAGTTTTACTCCAAATAGTGACATCATCTAGTATCTGTGCAGTCCATTATGCAGGTAAATGCTGCACTTTAGAGTCAGTTGAACCCATACATTGCTACATAAAAATAATCTTGAATTGCTGACCTGTGTATGGGATTTTAAAATGTCATCTCTAAACTAAGGGAGAACATAAAATTCTCTGATTTACATAAAATGCTAAATCTGGATTTTTGTAAAATGCTTGCTACGGAAGGACAGAAATACCAAACTCAGCCTAGCATTGGCACGAAACTCTGAATGGTGGTGCAACAGGGTGCTGGCCAAAAGGCACTGACTCAGCCCCTGTTAGCTCAGAGCCTGCTAGCTCAGCTCCCAGCAAGGGGAAGTGATTGGAGCTGACAGGCTGTGGCTGATTAAAGCCCTAAAAGAGAGACACCTGGGAGGGGAGGGCCTATAAAGCTAGCAGGAAGAAAGTAGGAGTGGAAGAACAGGAAAGTGAGGGCCTGTTGCTCCCAGCTAGCTGTAAGAGCAAGCTGTTCCCTAAGGGGCTACCTGACTGATAGTTAACTGTAAAAAGCTGTATATACATGGTGGTGGGAAAATACAGGGAAAGAAAAGGGCACTGGTGTGTGAAAGAGTGGTCTCCAGCGAATTTGTACCATGAGCAACGAAGGGCACGTCTACACGCGTCTATGCTACACTTGAATTAAAGACTTTGATATCAGTGAAGTTACACTAAATGGGATGAATTTGGCTCACACTTTATATTTAAAGGCTTCTTAAAATTTCTCTTACAAACCATACTGTGTGGTGTGTATACAATTCACACAAACATTACAGATTGAAACTTTCAACTGCTTTCTATGTATACAGTGTAATATAAATAAGTTAATTATTCCTTAGTGTATTCAAGATACTGTAGAACAGCCAATAATTTACCTTCTGATACACTGTATTAAATACAAGTTAGTGACTTGACAGGCAAAAATAGATTTAATTTTACAGTATACTGAAATGATGAATGTTTGCTTTATATTCCGGAAAATGTCTAAACTTGTTCCCTTAGGTTACAGGTCCCCATCTTTGCACAATTGGGTCCATTAAAATTTGGCTTCAGTTAAAACATAAGCACTGAAAATGAGGAGTACAAGAAAAGTATAGGGAATTATATCTGCAAATATTCTGGGTCACCACTCAGCTGAATACATTTTTCCATCTGTTTTTTGTTTGTCTGAACTAAAGAATCAAGTGGACAATAAAACAATGCTGGTTTTGTGGATGAGGATGCTAAAAATCACCCCTGTTCAATACATGGTGATATTGTAATGATCAGTGCTGACAGCAGCTCCACCAATATATGGTGCTGTATCTTTATCTTAATGTTAACTTGTCTCATAGGTGCCGACTCCATGGGTGTTCTGGGGCTGGAGCACCCACGGAAAAAAAAATAGTGGGTGCTCAGCACCTACAGGCAGCCCCACAGATCAATGCCTCCCTTTCCCCCAGTGCCTTTGACCCGCCATAGATCAGCTGTTAAGTGGCGTGCAGGAAGTGCTGTGGAGGAGGGGAAGGACTGGGCACAGGAAGAGGTGGGGGAGAGGAGGGAAATAGGTAGGGTGGGGGTGGAGTGAGGGTGGGAAGGGGTGGAGTAGAGAAGGCCTGGGGCAGAGTGGGGGTGGGACGAGGCCGGGCGGGGTGGGGGTTGGAGAAAGTGGTGGAGTGGGGGCAGGACCTGGGTGGAGTAGGAGTCAAGCACCCCCCAGGATCTGAGTAATTCGGCACCTGTGAGTTGTCTTGTATATTTGTTACTGATCTGATATGGGGGGTTAACAGAAAGATCCGTCCTGCCTGTGAGTGCTGGAGTTGGTATATGCAGTGTTCCAGTAAATCTCTGTGATTCTATAAGAGTATTACAACCGGTGACATCGGCTTCAAGATGGAAAAAAGCACTTTTGCCCGAGAAGAAATCTTCTTGTCATGCAGATCAGACTGGAATCTGTGAGTACTTGTCAGATTTTGAGCTGTTGTTCTCTGTGAATGAGTGGACTAATGAGAAAGCAGCAGGGCTGGCCTTATGGGTGGGTGATTAGGGCAACTGCCCAGGGCGCCATGGTCGGGGGGGCACCGTGGTCAAGAGGCAAGGAGTGGGGCGGGCCCGGGGTGTAAGTCTGTGGAAGGGAGCTTGGTCAATGGATGTGGGGGACGAAGCAGGGCCCAGGAGGGCTGGGGGAGGCAGAGGGGGCCAGGAGCGGTGGGGTGGGGAAGCATCAGGGGCCATGAGGGGTGGATGAAGAGCCTGGGGAGGCAGCAGGGGCTGGGGGCACCAAAATACAATTTCGCCCAGGGCACCATTTCCCCTCAGCCTGGCCTGGAAAGCAGCACAGTACCTGGCAATATTGTCAAAGCAGTTTACCAGTAGCTACCCAGTGCAGATCATGATTCTTATAGGCAGTTATGCAAACACATATTATAGGACAGCTATGCGGGAGGATAGGCCCTTTTGAAATAGCAGAAGGAATGGAAAGCCACAAGGCAGCAGAGAGGGGAACCCCCCGTAGTTATTTGTGTGCGTTGCAGAAACTATTCTATAGGGCTTTTCCTGTGCCACCCTGGCTGGGAGATGCTTTGAGCGAAGCAGAACCTGCTGTGCTGGATCAGAACCTGGCAATGAAGAGAGGAGCCTATGCTCAGTGGCCAGCCATGAGAGAATCCTATATGCAAAGTCAGTCTATAAATAATTTGAAAGGGGAACTTCATAACCTGCCGGTGGAGGAAGATCACATACTTGATAAACCTATGGACCAGATTATAGACAGAGTTAAAATGTGGAAGAAGAAATTGGTGTTTCCTTAAAGGAACCAGCTATTAAAGGAGTCACCCTGAGGCTGGGAATTATACCAGATGCAGCACTTCAAGAAAATGATTACTAGTAGTGCGCGCACACACACACACACACACACACAAACCCCAAGGAGGCCCAAGTAAAAGCTATACAGAAGTGTCCTGTAGGTCAGAAGAGAGAGACTGCAGGCCTGATGACATTTGCAGGTTGTGTGGAGGCAAAAGCCGTTGGAGACAGAATTGCTCAAGCAGAGGGCAGCCACACCAGGGAAACTACAAGTTGTTGTTGCAATAGGGCCACCATCAGCCACTATTAAAATGGCCCATCTGAAGAGCTAACCAGATACTGGTTACTTTGTTTGGAGACACTGACAGCTGGAAAACAACAATGCTGCTGGGACTCGAGCTATGAAATAAGTCTCATCCATGGAGAACACCAAGAGCTGAAGGTGAAGGAAAACATGTACTTCAGGAGGTTAATTGGTCACTATTAATCATCAGCCACTACAGATGAGAGGAGAAATCCAGTTGCCATGGAACTTGGGTTCTCTGCATACTAAATGAACTTCTTGTTGTGGTGTCTTTGTATTGGGAGTGAATTTCATGTGAACTCCTGGGATGTTAATAGAACACACTTGTCCATGGACCAGAGGTGCAAGTAAGCAGGTATGGCGTACCAGCAAGAGCCAGTGCGCTGTACTGGAGTGGATCGGCTTCCCCTAGTGGCAATTTAAAGGGCCTGGGGTTCCCAGCAGCAGCTGAAGCCCCAGGCCCTTTAAACTGCTGCCAGAGCCCCACTGCCGGAGCCCTGGGGTAGCGGTGGCGGGGCTCCAGCGGCTATTTAAAGGATCCAGGGCTGTTGCAGCTACTACTGCCCCGACCCTTAAAATAGCTGCTGGAGCCCCGCTACCTCCCCAGGACTCCAGCATCAGGGCTCCGTGGACAATTTAAAAGGTTCGGGGCTCCGGTAGCTGCTACGCCCCCGGGACCTTTAAATGGTCCCCGGTGCCTACCGGAGCCCTGGGATAACGGCGGCGGGGTTCAGGTGGTGATTTAAAGGGCCAGGGGCTCAGCCACCGCTACCGCCCCGACCCTTAAAATAGCTGCTGGAGCACCGCCGCTGCTACCCCAGGGCTCCTGCAGCAGGGCTCTGGGGATGATTTAAAAGACCCTGGCTGCCACTGCTACCCCGGGGCTCCGGCAGCATGGCTTGGGTGGTGATTTAAAGGGCCCGGGGCTCCCACTGCCACTACCCTCTGGGGCCCTTTAAATCACCACCCGAGCCACGCTGTTGAAGCCCTGGGGTAGCAGCCGTGGGGCTCTGGTGGTAATTTAAAGGGCCAGGGGCTCCTGGTTGCCGCTACTGCAGAGGACCCCTGGGTCCTTTAAAGCTCTGCCAGAGGCCGGGACCCCCTCCGATGGTGAGCAGCTGAAGTAGCAGCAGCTGAAGCCCCGGGCCCTTTAAATCACCTCCCCCACCGGGGCTCCCAGCCTCTGCAGCTAGTAGCTCTGGGGGTGATTTAAAGGGCCCAGGGCTCCCAGCTGCTGCTACCACAGCCCCTGATTTAAAGTGCCAGGGGTTGAAAGGCCCGCCTCTTCTGGTAGAGGCCACGCCTCTTCCGGTTGAGGCCCTGCCCCTTCCTAAGGACTCCAGAGTACTGGTAAGTCCTTTACGTTATTTTCACCCCTGCCATTGACAATATTCAGATACTCCTTTCGGCTGCATCTGTGCAACTTTTGGGGCCTTACAGGTCCCTCTACCCTGCCAAAGGTGTGACAGAGAGGGACTGCTGCCTGTGATGGGGTTGAATAAAGTTTGTGGTGAAATCAGATCATCATGCAGTCATGAACTTAAGAGAAAAAGAATACCACAGTGAATCTGTAGGAGTGTTTGAAGCTACCGATATCCAGTCAGGAGTGCAGTTTAGAAGATCTCTGTTTCAAAGGGTGAGTGTTGGGGAAGAGCAATGAAATGACTGACCAGGAAGTGTAGCTAGGGAAGAATCAAACAATGGGGACTGTGTACAATGTTACTGGTGTCTCAAAGCACCTCACAGGGACAGAGATGAAGTGCTGTGAGGCAGCCCAGTCAGTAAAACAGGCAGTTGACTTGACAGAGCAGCTGTAGAAGGGGAAGCAATTAGAATAGCTGCTCTTATAATTTGTTAAGAGTGTTCTGCAAGAATAATGAAGAGTTTAGGAGAGATGATTCAGTGCCACTTTGGATTAGGTTTAAGCCAGGGAGTGTTCCAGGCAGTCCTGACATTGGATTCTCCTGGTGTATCAGCTCACCATGAAAGCAAAGCTAAATTAAACGCTGGCAGGTGGCTTGATTGAACATTCTACATCCCATTGGTCATCCCAAATTGTAGCTGTGAAAAAGGCTTATGGAGACTTGAGGATGTGCATTGACTACAGACATTTCACAGACTACATTTTCACAGACATTTCAAGATAGCTACTCACTTCCCTCTGTAGCAGACTGTAATGGCATGGAAGTCGCCCTGGAATGTGGTCAGTTGCAGTGCTGCAGGTGAGCCCCTGCCTCTGTTTCCATTAATGGGCTTTCAATAAGTTCAATGAGCTTCTTGTATAGTGAACAGTGCCCCTTCAGGAGTCTACTTTATTTAACCACTGGACCAATAGACATCCAAGCAAGTCCTGATCCCCAGTGTCCTAGCCGGTGGAGGGGTGAGTTAATATTAATCTGTCTTCCCCTCCTAACTTTATCAGTTTCCTCTGTTCAGGCTCTTCACCAGTAAGGCCCTCTTGACCTGGGGCCCTCTTCTGGAGTCAGGTATCCTGCCATTACCTGTGGAAGAATTCTTTCTTTGGACTCAGAGCCCATGCAGTGGTCAAACAGCAGCTTTTCTTGTGTAATTCCCCAATGACCTGGACCTTTTGCTGCTCTCTGGTAAAGTTGTTATGCTGGAACTGGGTGTTCCTGGGCTTTGGTAAGGTCCTTTAACTGGGACTGGGACTTCTTAGGCTATGCCACTCATAGCCCTTTGGCGACTTCATTTGGGAGCACTTCCTCTAGGTCCCCTTTTCTGGAGAACTCTCTAACCAACTCCCCTTGAGAAGTCCCTCTCCTTTCTCTGTCTGTTCTGGGGCTTCCTGATGGAACCCTCATAAGCCTTATTAGACCCAGGTGCTCCTTCCCTAGTTAACTGCAGCCCAGCTCTTCAAGCAACTAATTATCCACAGATCAATCCAGGTTGGCTCATTTTCCTTAAGGGAATCTGTCAGAGGTAGGCTGAATTTCTGACCTCCTCCCCCCCATGACAAAAATACATTATATAAAATGTCAAGAACAAAATATTTTAGTAGTTTTGATTTGGTATCTGGGTACCATCAGACTAAAGTGGTACCTTCAGACTGAGAAAACACTGCCTTTGTGTGACACTCTACAGGCTGCTTTAATTCTGCGAAATGCTTTTCAGATCATAAATGCACCAGGGATGTTTCAGAGGGTAGTAAATGCTCTAACTCAAATTTTGAAAACATCCTCACATACATCCATAACTTCATTTGTTTCCATGAAGCATGGGAGAAATATCTGGTAGGAATGGAAAGGATTCTAAAGCTTTTTAAGGAGTCAGGGTTTTAAACTTGCAGGAAACAAATGTGAGTTTATGAGAGGTCACATCATCTTCCTAGCCATATAGTCATTGAGAATGGGTTGGAGCCCCAACTTCAGAAACTGAATGTTCTGAAGGACTGGAAGGTTCTTACAAACCTGGAGGAGGTACAGCAATTTGTAGCCCTCTACAGACTCTGCAGGAGATTTGTAAAACATTTCAGAGCGGGTAGCATCATTATACCAGCTAATTAAAAGTGATTTTGTCTCTATAAAAAGAACAGGAGTACTTGTGGCACCTTAGAGACTAACAAATTTATTAGAGCATAAGCTTTCGTGGACTACAGCCCACTTCTTCGGAGGCATACCCACCTCCATAGAAGTGGGCTGTAGTCCACGAAAGCTTATGCTCTAATAAATTTGTTAGTCTCTAAGGTGCCACAAGTACTCCTGTTCTTTTTATAGAGACAAAATCACTTTTAATTAGCTGGTATAATGATGCTACCCGCTCTGAAATGTTTTACAAATCTCCTGCAGAGTCTGTAGAGGGCTACAAATTGCTGTACCTCCTCCAGGTTTGTAAGAACCTTCCAGTCCTTCAGAACATTCAGTTTCTGAAGTTGGGGCTCCAACCCATTCTCAATGACTATATGGCTAGGAAGATGATGTGACCTCTCATAAACTCACATTTGTTTCCTGCAAGTTTAAAACCCTGACTCCTTAAAAAGCTTTAGAATCCTTTCCATTCCTACCAGATATTTCTCCCATGCTTCATGGAAACAAATGAAGTTATGGATGTATGTGAGGATGTTTTCAAAANTACACTACCCGCCTGAATCGGGGGGTAGAAATCGACCTCTCGGGGATTGATTTATCGCGTCCCATTGGGACGCAACAATCGATCCCCGAATCGACGCTCTTACTCCACCAGCAGAGGTGGGAGTAAGCGCCGTCGACGGGAAACCGCAGAGGTCGATTTTGCCGCCGTCCCTACAGCGGGGTAAGTCGGCTGCGATACGTCGAATTCAGCTACGCTATTCGTGTAGCTGAATTTGCGTATCTTAAATCGACCCCCCCACCCTGTAGTGTAGATGTAGCCTTAGTCTCTAAGGTGCCACATGTACTCCTGTTCTTTTTACGGATACAGACTAAAACGGCTGCTACTCTGAAATTCTTCTCTATAGAAGAACACACAAAAAAAGCATTTGAGTCACTGAAGGAAGGAGTTCTAAACCATGTTTTGCTTAAATTCCCAGATCCATCCATCCATTCATGGTAACTTGTGATGCCTCAAATGTTGTTGGATTTGCACTTGAAGAAATGGATGAGCTTGGTAGGTGCAGATTAGTGGCTTTCGAAGGTTGCATATTAAATGAGAAGGAAACCAAGATTTCAGCTACAGAACTAGAGTGTCTGGCTATTGTGGAGGTACTCAAGGCCTATTGTTCTTATATAGGTATAGGAATTCACGGTGTACATAGACCACAGTGCACTTACGAAGCATAACCCGGAAGGATGCCTGTGGAGATGGATTCACAAAGTGTCTGAATATACATTCATAATTCACCATAAACCTGGAAAGCAAAATGTGATTGCAGATGCTCTCAGCCAGATGAGGGCAGTGAGAGTAAACTCAGCCTGGACATGTGAGAACATCTGACAAGAACAGTCTAAGGATCCTCACTTATGTTTGGTGTGCCAAAAGAGCTACCAAGGGACACCCAGAATGAGGTACAGTACAGGAATGATTATCCATTGCTTTGGCTATCAACTTGCTGGTGGATGCCGGTAACCAGATTGTCAAGCTTATGGAGAGCAGAAGTGGAGTGCCTTCATGATAATGAAAAGGCCAATCACCTGGGGTATAACAAGATAATGAACCAGTTATCTAACATATATAATCTGCAGATGTTAAAGTCTGGGTACTTTCTCATCTTACCTGTCAAGACAAGAAAGCACCACCACCACCACCAAGAGATAGAACGTCTTTAGGGGAAATGACCCAAACTAGTAAACCCTGGGAATACATATAGATTAACTTGGAAAAACCCACTGCAAGAAACACCAGCTGGAAATTGGTATTTGACAGTGGATGACATCTTCTCAAAGTATATGGTGGTGGAACCACTGAAGGATAAAAGGACTAAGACAACTATGGCTGCATTCATGAGACATGTACTGTTCAAACTTGTCCCACCAAGCTGCATCTACAGTGATTGGGGAAGAAATTTGAAACATGAGGTTTGCTGACAACTCCGGATAACTAAGGTGAGGACCACTGCAAGTAATGGAGAACTGGAGAGAGTAAACTTCACCATTGATTCAATGATTAGTCTTAGTCAGTGAAGACCAACAAGACTGGGATACACAGATCTTTTCGTAATCTCTGCATTTAACGCCATTCAGCACTCAACTATGAGATTATTTTTGGACTTCACAAAACCATGTTTCCCCATGACTTGAAGGTCATGCAGCAAGATCCTGCACCTACACATTTGGGTGGCATAGGGATTCCTATATCAGTGATCTGAGGACAGCATTCCAGAAGGTGGAGGAACAAATGACATGGAAGTGAGCATGCCTGCCACAAGATGCAGGAAAAAGGGAATAATGTGCCCATTGAGGATGGAGAAAAGGTGTGGCAATAGAACTGGGGAAAAAAAGCAGCTTGGAAAAAATCCCAAACTTTCGTCTTGGGAGGGGGCCTTATGCTGTGATTAAGGAACTAAAACAATTTACCCTTTGCTAATTCAAAAAAAGCAAGAGTTTGCTCTTTTGTAGTTCATTGAGAACAGATTAATTGAAATAACAGAGAGAGCAAACACTAAGGATGATTAACAACTATTCCAGAGAGGTGCAGAAGAAGAGTTGGTGGTACGGCAGCAGGTTCTTGTGGCTCACTGTGGGAGGAAAAATTGCTAGTATGTTCTTAGGACCTCAACACACTACCATCTTCTCCAGATAGTCTGTCCACAACATATATTCCTAACCTGGAGTATATGAACCTGCACTCACTGATAATCTAGATCCAACTATGAGTAATAGCTTCATGACTGAATATAGGATTTGAGGGGGCAGAACAACAAGCAAACATCTTTGGATTGCAGATTACCGGGATTCTTATGAGTTACTGTTTTTTTAAATTCTTATTTAACTAGAGGTGTGGTGGGGGAAGCTGTAAGTATCCGTGCAGGCAGCACCTTTTCCAACAGATGATGCTGTACCTTTATCTCAGATTTAAGCTGTTGTCTTGTATGTTACATTGTTGATCTGACTTGGGGGGGTTAGCAAGCGGTTCAGCCCTGCCTATGTGTGCTGCAGTTGGTACTGGCAGTGTTTCAATAAATCTGTGATTCTATATGTGAATATTACAATATCTCAAGGTAGTGGAAGGTCCTTGGTCTGAACCAGTACCGAGACCTCCAGTTCTGAATTTCATTGTGATGGTATATTGACTGAAGCCATCTAGGTCTGCTAACTAAATAGAACTAAATTGTAACCCATAGTCCTTTGCTTTGGTTTGTGCTTGAGGATGGCCTGATTTCCATGGGTTCCGTCAGACCTTTCATGTTGTATTAACATAAATGTTTACTGAATTTGGCTTTGGTGTGATACAAATACCACACAGGATTTTCCTTCTCCTTTATTTATTTTACAGAACCATAGGCATGTGACCATATACAGTTCATGTTGCCAAAAAATGGCTTTAAGCCACCAGAAAAGCATCAGACTGTTCTCTGTAATAGAAAGACCTAAAACTTTTTAATGCTTGTCTGCTTCCATGGGTTTGAAAGGCTTTTACTGCATAACCACAATATAGATTAACAGGAAGATTCAATTGCTGAGGTAGACAGATTACTTCAGTATAACTCTTGCAACCAGCAAAATGTCAATTTGAAATTACCTAGCTCAGCTGCTTAAGTCCATTGCAAAGAAACTAGCTGCATTTCCTTGGAAAAGCATGGACTTCGTCAATAAACGTACTGAGCTTTATGGTACAACTCAAAAGGGAATTATCTTCTGAACAGATGAGGCAATTAATCTCTCTGTTTCCATCCCTTCATACAGAGACTGACTGCAGTGAACAAAACCCTTTAAAAACAATAAAAGGGCTGCTCCCTGAGTGCTCATATTAAAATTTATAGCATTTTGTCCTCACAAAGACATTTCCTGGTGAAATGTGTCTTTTCATCGTTAACCTTTGGGAATTGCAAAAGCCACAAACTATGTATCGGTATATACCCACAGTTCTGGGAAAGAAGTACATCAATATACTGAAGAAGAAATATACTGTAATACAGTATCTGTAGATTATTATCCAAGCCAGATCCTAAAAGTATGAATTGGGAATGCTAACAAATTTGACAGCTTAACAACACCTGAATTCAATTCAAATTGATTTGTCTCTGGTAGAGGACAGATATATTGTTTTTAGACACATCTATGTTGTTCAAAGAAAATCAATTCCAAGTTGAAAGAAACTTTGAATACAGGAAAGACACAGTCATTAGGCAATAAGCACATGTCTGAATGATCTAAGTAGGTCCTGCTGAAGGGAAGAATTTACGTGAAGAGTGGCAGAATTCTTAGATCTGAAACTTTTTAGATCTGAAAAGTTTCTTGTTGGAAGGGGTTCATATATGGTTTTATTTTTGTAAACAATCCAATGGAATTATTTTCTCAGAAGCTAAGGCAGTTCTTTGGAAAACAAAACATTAGAAGGTGGATTCTTTGTCTGATTCCGAGTAAATGTTTAATGTATTTAGATAGAATTAATTGTATAGGGCCATCTCAGATGTGGTGTAAGCAGTTACACCTACTTATGCCAGATCTGCGTTTGGACTATGATAAGGAAAGACTATTTACGAACCAGGAAAGGCTAAGAGTTCAAACTATAAAATGCTCTACATAACTGCCAGAATTTACAATAATGATCTCTTCTGTGATAATACTGTATCTTTGTAGTCTTCTCTTGATGAGGATTTAATTCCCATTAACATAAATAGCATTGAGAGAGAATAAAACATATTAATTACACAGATGCCACTTGTTTCATGGATTGGAAACAGCCCATTTTCAAATACTGTGAGAGCAACATTTGCCATGCCACTTGCTGAGAGTTTATTTACTTTATCTCAAGTTTTCATTCAGACATGAATGATCTCAAACATGAATTAATCAATCAACAGGTGACTAAACAATGTGCAAAATATTAAAACAAATGGGAACATATCATGTGATATCAGGATTCATGCTGCTTCTGTACTCTGCTGTCTTTTCTCCTGTACAGTTTTGAAGAAAGACTTGAAATTATGTCTTCTATAATTCTATACAGTAGTTTTGAGTAGAATTTTTAAAATTTTAAAATTTTCAAAAATGCTTTGTTGTTTAGAAAGCAAATTAGTGGGAAAACTGGGGTTTCTTTTGAAGTTTTTACCACTTTTTTTGGTCAATTTCAGGATATCACTTATCTAGATTTTTATCAAAACATTAAGATGGTTATTGTGATTTTTTTTTCAAAAATTTATTTTATTAAAAAATGAAAATTGTTGGAAAAACAAATTGGTCCACTTTAAATATGGCAAAATGTAAACATTCACACTTTCAGTAATGTGTTGTGTGTTCAAATTTCATAACAGGCTGAGGTGGAATGCAATCAGATTAATACAAAGAAGAATACAGAGAGGATGTTTGGTATGTTACACAACCCAGCTGATCTGAATACCACAGAAGTGATTGCAGTTTGATCCACTCCTCCCTAGATCCCCCAAATTCTTCCTTTATATAATGCTTAGGACAAAAATTCCCTACCACAGTTAATATTACTGTAGGTTCTACTCCAGATATCTCAGCTTACCTAAATAATAATTTAAAGATATCTGCAGCTGAGCCATCATTACATAACCTCTCTGTGACAATGCAATTCTTACAGACCTAACCATTAATCAATGGTTCATTTTTTCATCAATCGCAGAACACATCTGATAGTAAAATCTCTTGTCAGTCACCTCTCTGGACATCTGAACACAATTCTTGGTCTATTGGTCAAAAGGGTCAGAGTAAAAGCTTATGCATATTCCTTCATTTGGTCACCCACCTAGGTTCAAGCTAAGTACAAAGAAATTTTCAGTTTGATAGATACAGAGTATTAGAGTTGTAGGTTAAAAAACACTGACTTATACACAAACAGGATTTTGGTTACTATAGCTATAAAATGATTGTAGATATTTTAATATTTGCTAAGGCTTTTTTTTTAAAAAAAAGACTAGCTCTAGTGTTGTGTATTTTTACTATTCTCAACTAGCATTCATCATCTACAAGAAGAAAAATCCTAGGATATGATCAAATACATGTGTAATTATCTACTTTAATAATTACCCCATTGCCACAAGATACTGAGACAATTGGGTGTTCTTAGTGGATGGTCCTTGTCTTTAGAATTTGCTTCCCTTTTGGTACAACATAGTTACATTGTATTCAACTGAAAGACTTATCATTCACTCTGTAAAAATGACTTGAGAAGAAAGTACAATTTGATTGGCAGAGGAGTATGTTCAGTTGGAAAGATCTTGTAAATGTGATTGTTATTAGGCAATTGTTTTTTTGGATTTTTAAAAATTTTAGGATTTTTCATGAACATTAGTTTCATGAATGTCCTAGTTGCATTGTATAAATTGAAAACGTCAACAAAACTAAACAGTTTCCCATCCATGAATACATGCTGTAGTTTACTGGAAGCTGGCCTCTGTAAACAAGCAACCGGAATACACAAAATGGATGGTAGTTTCCAAAAGTGATCTTCCAAGGAAACTTCTCTTCTGTGAATCCAATATAAACCTTTTCCTGTGTATTATTTGAATGATGCCTCCATTTTTGAAGTCAGATTCAATTTCTTCATAAAAAATCAGTTGCTTTGGTGATTTGAAATGAAACAGTGCTTGAAAATGTACCTTTTTCAGAAGTTTGCTCAAACAGTGAATTCTAGATATGTCTGCACATTGATTTTTCTGTCTTTGCTACCTGCACTGTCTCTTGCACATTCTTTCTAATCCAGACTTTCACTTCAACAAGAGTCATGTGCTGAAGAACTGCAAATCAAACCATTTTTTGGTGTTGATTACGTTTCTGTTGGATTTAGGGACGTAACCATGAAATTCAGGGGGATTGGATTCAAAAGTTCACATTAGTGATGCAATAACTGTCAAAAAGAGCTTGCCTGGGTGACATCTGTGTACCCTTTGCCTACCTGTCCTGATTTATTTGAGATTGTCCTATAGTCTGGTCTTTCTCCAGCTACTAATAGAAAGTTCTGACAAGTAACAGTTGACAGCACTGAAATCATTGGAACCATAGACACCAGAAAATCTATTCCTCTCACAATCTCTGCAATGCTCATTAAAATTTATAGGACTTACAGACACAAATATCAACGTGAGACCAGACTGTAAAACATTCCATTGAAAAGGAGGTGATCCTACAGTAATGGTGGTTGGTCTTACCAAGCTTACCCTTTTTTTAAAAAAATCACACAGCTGTGTGTTTCTGAGAAATTCTTTCTTAGAATAAATGAGGTCTTCTAATAACAGAATTTTCTCTTTCTTACTGGGAAATTAGTCAAGATTACTGTTAATGTTTTCTTTCTTTCATTATCTACCCTACTGTGCTGGTGACTAGATCAAACAAACTATTGATTGTTTGCTTCACCAAGATTTCTTGAAAATGTAAATGACCACCTCTGTGACAAGCCAAAGCATTCCCTATCTCTACAACTATAAATATTAGAGGATAAAGATAGTTTAAAATAAACCCAAAAACTTACAAATGTTATGGAGTGCATGCACCATTTTTCTTATTAGTCAACCATGTGTCTAAATGTGCTCTTTGTATCAATGAGTCCCAGTGTTGTCAAATCCAAGCTTAAATAACAATAACATTGTGTGATTTCTCTTTCTAGCCATTATTTTACAAAACAAAACCTTTATAAAAGTTCAAGATAGCACAGAAGTCTCAAGACTCTATAGGACTTGGCTACAAAATTTCATGCACAGTTAATGAAGAATCAGTCACTTTAATTGAATGTAAGCACTTGCAGGATTACAAGTCCTCTACATGACTGATTTACCTATTCCTTTCTAAATTTAAAATAAGACATCAAGGTTGTGACTTGCAGTATTAGTAAAATGGACCAAAGAAGTATCATTGCAAAAGTTTTTGCCCAGCTTCAATATATGATGTGAATTCCCAATTTAGTAAAATTTGAAAAATACTTTGTGAATTTGCTGTCATTTTAAACTTAATCAGCAATTAATTTCTTGTCCATTTCTTGAATTCAGTGGTAGTGTGGTATGACTGAAATATGATCATTTATATCATTGGTATTGCCACCATTAGGCAATTGCAACAAATTTTGTACAAAGTATATTGTATAAGGTGTCAATGGAAAAGTTATGATTTGCCAAATAAGATTATCCTGTTTAAATCCATTATCATTACTGTATCTGACATTATGAATAATGCTATATATCTGTATCCAAAATGTGTTTGTTCCTGGAGTAACACCCACCAGGTAAAATCTACCTTGAAGCCAGACAACTTCGTGTTGATGGCCCATCAAAGACACTTAGCTCTCACAATGGGCTATAGAAGAAACTCATTCTGCCCAGATGGATCTTTCTGCAGATGCCTTAGCCTCTAAGTAGCCAATGGCTTCCCATGTGAGTGAGCAAGACATGTATGGACATGTGATATGTTGATGTGACCCTAGACTCCATCTTGTGCCAGTAATTGCCCACAGACTGGACTGTGAGCTTTGTTTGGGACAGTAAAATGCCAACCACATGGCAGAGGGTATAAAAGACCCCTAAAACATCTCCATGTTGCCTCTTTCCTGCTCTGATTCTCTGGACTGTGGGCTTACAATTAAAAGTAGCATATTCAAACTATGAACTGAAGACCTTCCAATCTTTTAGAAGTTACATACTGACCTGACCATGTGACTAAACTCTTAAAATCAGAAGAACCTTTTGTTTGATTAAATTGGTTTTCAATAACCACTCATCATAAAGTCTAGCGTATGGGTGGTGAAATAAAGGCAGGAATGCCCAAGGAGACTGCATTTTGACTTCTTGTTAACCAGTATAGTGAGACAAAAGTTTTCTTTTGTTACTGGCTTAGAATAATCTAATGATAGAACAACCACTAGTTGTGGGTGAGTCTGCCCTATTTCTCAGCAGTTTGTCCTTATCTGGTATTCTCAGCTGTGACCCACTGAGATACGGTGACATGTGGTCCTTGTAACATATGAATAATTTGACACTTTGAGCTGGTCGCTCTTTGTGCTGAGATCCCTGACTCTGAATTCTTTGGAAGTGCAATATGTTAAACACTTGCAATATATGCCGAGCACTTTTGATTACAACCATTTGAAAGATTTTGAACCGAACAGTCTTCCATCAGAAAAAGACATTCTCAAATTTTTCATTTCAAAGGTAAGATTTTTCCACCCCAGTATAGCCTAGCAGTTACAGCATTAGCGTACGACATGGGAGATCCAGGTTCAAATCAGAGACATATCCCCAGGCAAATGACTATTCTGGGTTGACTAGCCTTTTTCATGAAAATGTTTTAAAGATTGATCCAAAACTATTTTTTTTTCAGGTTTCCAGAATTGTCAGTGACTCTCACAGCTTTAGTGACATGGGTTGCCTCTGTTTTTGATTTCCCAACTTGAGACATTTCAAAGTATGTGCACCCTAAAATGTCAGGCCCCTTTTACAGGGTGTGAAGTTGGGCTTCCATAAATTGAGACATCCAAAATCACTAGTCATGTTAGAAAATCTGAGCCTTAAGTTTGGCCCCACACTATGCATTTCTAATAAAGGAAATGAAACTTCATCACAGTCCATGTAAAATTTCAGCTCCCAAAATGTTTGTACTGTTCTCATTTTCACTCCAATTCCCCAGTAGTGCTGGTCTCTGCTCTGTTGTTCTCTATTTGACTTGCTTGCTAATTGAATAAATATTAGTAGAAACCTACTGTCATCACAGCAAAGGAGTGGTGCTTGAAAGAGAAACACTGTTTAATAAAAATAGAAGAAATCAACCACTTATTTTTTGGGGGGTTCTTTCTTTCTCCTCTCATTTCAACTCCCAAGTACTTGGTCTCTGCTCTTGGGATCTGCTTGTTGTTTATTTTAAGAGTTTGATTCTCTATCTCACTTTCTTGTGCATAAGCCTCACTTTCTGCAGGGACTCTATAAAGGAATTTTAGAGCTGCAGCTTTTCAGTGAAACAACAGCATATTAAGTATAGAGACATCTTAATGATCCTGGATTTAATATTATAAAACTACTTAGTATGTCCATAAATAGAAAAATAATACTGTGGTATGTGTAACTCTTGTACACAACAAGCATGTAGGATATAAAAGTACTGTAGAACGTAAATGATATTTTTGCTACAGTATACCTGCTTTTTTCTTCCGTTTCTTTCTCTTTCGGTTACATTTAGTTTGTTAAATGTTGAAAATGTGTGAAAAGATGAGACGTTTAGTAAACTGTATATGAACGTTTGAACGTGATCTAGATATTTCATATATGGGGAAAATTGTTAGCAGCATAAATGTTATGCATTTGATGTTGAGTAATTGGATGGATGGATTTTAGGTTGATATTGAAAGACTAACTTTTGACAGAGGACATAGGATGGAAGTGTTACCCTAAGAATATAGCTCTATCTATCTCTCTCTCTCTATATATAAAAATCTATAGCTCTATCTAGCTATGAGCTGTGGTAAAAGAATATTTAGGATACTATCCGTACCACTCATTAATATGGTACTGGTGTCTGAGTACCTTTTTGCATATTAAATACTATCTTATATCAAGTTATTGAGGAAAATCTAAAGGGTTGTGTATTATTTAGGAAAAGTTCTACAGAGTAGGTCAAATATGATAAATTGAACTACTGAAAAGGGAATTCACTGTTCAAAGAAGAGATAAGCTTAGACCTTGTCAAAGGGACTGAATTCAAAGCCTTAAATCCTTGAATAAGGCTGCAAATAAAGGACATCTCATTACTTTGGCTAGCTTTGTCTGCCTATGTTCTTCTTTTCCAGATATTATATTGCTATAGAGAGAAATAATCCTTAGGATTTGTCCACAATGTAAGTTGTGATTTCCCCCCCCCCCCCCATATGAATATCTTATTCTGTGTAATACAATTCTCATTAAGACCCTCAAATCATTAAAACATCCCCAAAAGATCACATTTCTACAGCAAAGTATATAACATGTATATAACTGATTAAAGCTGTCTTTGAAAAATTAGATCTTGTGCAGAGGCTCTTTTGAGAAGTGCATTTTTTCAGATCTGTTAATACCCAACATCAGTAAACTTTCTATATAAAAAGATGGTGCAGACCCAATCACAGTCAATGTGTGGTGTACTGGGGAGTCAAATCCATGAAAGAATTGTCACGGGCACTGTGGAGATTAAATGTTCCCCTTCTGCATAGCCAATCATAGCTCAAGTTTTGCACAGCTCCATGTGTGACATTATATATACATTTTAATGGGTTAATTTTCATATTTCTATATATTTAACTTTTTAAAACTTTGGATTAAAAATAATGTATAGATTTAGTTCTGGTAAAAAGTGATGGCTCTTGTGGCAGGCAATAGTTTAGTGTTTTGAGGTCTGTAATACACTGGTCTAATTCTGGCTGTTGGCTTAGTGTAGGGGTAGCTGGATGGTGTGGATGGGCTGGGATATACAGGATGTCCGACTGGGTGATCTGGTCATCTTCTCACAATAATGTAGTTGAGGGTAAAAGTGGATAAATGGTGTTTATCCACTTCTCATTTGGGGAATATGGAGTCGGTTATGTTAGTTTACCCACTTTTTTTTTTTTAACCACTACCCCCCTGCCTTTTAGCCTTAAACTTAATGAAAGCCCTGATGTATGAAATCCACTATTTATCAATAGGGTAGCTGTGAGGCAAGCTTCCTGCAATGCCGATATGGCTCACCCCTGATCTGGGTGAGAACTCCTTAACAGGTTACAGAAATAGTTTATATATGACCAATGGGGTTCTCGGAATCTCTTCCAATTAGTAGAAAGCGTGGTGGTAAATTTGTAAGTGCAAAAGCTGGAAATGAACCCCACTAAACTCATCATCTCAAATAGAAGTCACCAAACAGCCATCATATCAGAACATCTTTTTATCCCTAGTAAGCTGGGCTAGATTCCAACTGATCACCTAGAAGGTGAAAGTTATGTAGCCTGTTAGCAATGCCCTGAAGTAGCCAGATCCCCAATCAGTACCAACTCCAAGGGAATCCTATAGATGCAAATATACAGAAAGCTGTGTTAGAAAGAAGCGCAATTATAAAGTAAAGCCTTAAAATGTTAGGAAATACCAGAATTAAGGTTATGTTTAATTATGTCCCTTTGTGCACATACACTGATAGTCTTTAATTATATGATCACATGCTGTTTTTTCACATCATCTCCAGTCCAAGATGTGCAGTTCAACAGCATAGACCTCATCTCTTGAAGATAAAGGAGCAACTGTTAGCAGAGAAGTAGGTTGTTGTCCCCTGTGTTGAAGAACCTCCAGAGGGAAGACCTAACACACTTTGCCCAGTAGTTTGTGCAACTATTTGTGAGACAGAAGTGAAATACCAAGTTTCAGGATCCCTGGTTTTATGCCTGGCTCTGGAGGGCTGTGAAATCTAGTGATTAAATCAGTTGTTACTCGAAATGGGCAAACAACAGATTTTTGTTAGTGGTGTTTTGTTCAGTGGCATTCTTGAAAAACAAAAACAAACAAACATATTTGTTCAGATCAAACCAAATCTGAATTTTTGGTGAATTTAGAAAGTCCATTGTGCATCTGTTCCTGTGTAGGGATTCAAACCTATGGCACTCATCTCAAATATGGGAGACCTAATCACAGAGTTACAGGTTACTGGGGGAGGAGGGTGGCACCAGCAGAACTACCACCACCACAATGTCCTCCTCCATCCATTTTATGAAAGCTGAAAGTACTTCTGTCAACTTTTCAAATAGTTTTGGGTTGACCAAAAATGCTTTTTTCTTCAAATTATTCATCTGAATTTTTTTTTGCACAGTTCCAGCAGTTACTAATGTCATAGCCAAGCACATAGAGGTGAGGTATTCATTTGGAAAAGCTGTGTGTCAAAGTGATGGATGAGTCTTGGGTTGGCTGTGTTAGAGACCTATGTTCCTATCCCAGGTCTGCCTTAAGTGATTTTGCAACCTTGTATGTACTTTCAAAAAATTATGGGAATGAAAATTATCTGCCTGTAAGGGGAACCGAATACAAGACCTTGGTTAGTAATAAGAATTGTGAACAGTACAGAAATATTAACCAGTCAGTGGAAGAAGTAAGAACAAAACCCATATAGTCTTCTAGAGTTCATACACCCTCTCTCTCACTTAACAGGTCTGGCCATCTCAATCCTTTTAGGCAAATGCTCACATGGCAAGAGGTGTACACATAAATGCCAGGGACTTGAGTGTGCAACCAAAGAACAGTTTTAAGAAGTGTGTTACCTTCAATGTACACCTAAAAATCTGTGAAAAATCATTACTTACTGCTTCTTAGAACAGTAACTAATAATATTCCACATTTGTGATCCCACTTGGTGGAATCACAGAATGCAGCTGGAGGAATGGTAGCCAGCCTTGTGGCCATTCTGTGTACCTGGGAGGGTCTAAATGGAGTGTGATGTTAAGTCCTACCATGAAACTGGCTGGGATCCATAGTATTAGGGATATTTCTCTCAGATATCTGGCTCTTTTGTTATTTTTTTTTTTTGTCCTCGCTTCTTCTGACATTACACATACAGACTGCAGGGCTGGGGAGAAAGTGCTACTCCATAACAGCTATGGATGGCTTCATTCTTTTGTTCCTTTATAAATGTTTTTATTTAAAAGGGGGACATGTGATCTATCATCATCTTGTCAGCAAATCAGAATGGGTAACAATCCCTTCTGTGTGCTGTTTTTTTTTTTTGTTTTTTGTTTTGTTTTTTTTTTAAACTGAGAATTCACAAATTCCACTAGACCAGTCTTGGTTTAGTCCCATTTATCAGTGTCAGTCTTTGGACTTTTGCTGTTGAATACTGCCTGAGTAAAATATGTTGTATAAAAGTAGACAGGAACTTTGAATAGGATACTCAGTTTACAACTATTTTAATACAAAATGAACATTAACATAGTGCAAGATATTGGAATGATTTTGCTTATTTTTGTGGTTTGTAACATGCCCTTTTGGAGGATAATCAATAGAATTAATTAGTGAATAAGCTGTGTTAGTTGCAATCTGTTATAATAAATAAATCAAGTAATTATTTGAAATTATTAATCTTGTCAATTCATTTAAACTTCAGACAAGGAACTTTTCATGTTACACAAAGGGATTTTTAATAACCTCATACTTTAATGTGAAGCTAATTGAGTTTTTATATAATTGTGCTACAGTAAATTGATTGGAGTTTCACAGATTTCCTCCCTTCTTAAAATAAAAATAAATCATCTCCACTTCTAAATGCTTTCTTCACTTTTATAACGAACAATAAAACTTAGATTTTGTTTACCCTTACAATAAAGATCTTATTTATCCTTTCAATATGTATGTGCGTGAGAGAAGTAGTCTTAAAATTTGTGTGTTTACAACGTACAATCTATTAGGATGTTTGGGAATAATGGGATGTGGGGAGGGCTTTGTAAATAACTAACCATTGCTTCTCAGTTTGGTCCTGATTCTGTTCCACTGAAGTCAGAGCATGTTGTCTCGGAGTTCAATGGGAACAGGATTAGTTCAATACTCATAAAACCCTCTAATGGTTGCCTGCATAAGGTACATACAGAATTTGTAATTAATTGCCATGCATTATTAACCAGAACACAGGATAGCTCTGAGAGTAATAAAAGTGTTTATAGTTAAGGCATTTCTGTATTTCAGTGCAGTAGTTAAATAAGAAAATAACTGCTACATTTGGGCATCAGCATTTCTTGCATTTCAGAGGTGAAACACAATCAGTTTTCTGCGGTTCTTTAAATACAAAATATCTTAATATGTGGATTGGAATAATTAACACAAACTCTTCTTTCCCCAAATTAAACACATCTAACAAGTTCATTTGTCAAGGCAAAGCATCCTATTTGCTCAAGAGATTGCTTTTTAATTCCCTTGCTTATGCGTAGTTCAAAGTATTAAAATCTGAAGCCTATTTAAAAATAAAATATGTACTTGTGCTAAATGAGTTATGTACATTATTTTCATCCTTCAGTTACCCATTTCACTCAGAGTACTTGAAACCCAACTGGGATGCAGACTTTGGTGTTGTTGACCAACTGTTTGAATACTGTAGAAATAATGTGTGTGTAGTGAGTACATGTAGATCATGGGAGGAAATTTTATCATGAGGGGATCTTCAAAGAATTCTCATGAGGGAGTTAGACAGATTATTAGTCAAGTTGGAGTCAGAAGAGAGATCAGATTCTATTATTTGTAATGTTTTAGATGGCGATCCTGCAAATTCTTGCTCTGAGGAGCTGGTGGTGTAATTTCCAAGCTCAAGGAGACATACCCAAGTGTGATTGAACTAGCATGCTAAAAACAGAAGTGTAGTGATAGTGCAAATAGCATAAGGGACTAGCACCCAACTAAAGTCCTGTCTGAAGCTATGGGCATGTATTTGGGGCTGCTAACCCTGCATGTCATCTCTACTACACTGTATGTTTAGTATGCTAGCTAGATCAGAAGTAGCACAGGTATAGCTGCTCAAGGTAGAAATTACACCTCCAGCTCCGGGATAGGAATATCTGAAGATGGAGGTAAAAATGCCACCTACTTTCTCCTGCAGTTGAATCCTCTGAAGAACAAGGAGCCAGTCTAGCTCAGGGAAGTGTGTTTTGTGTGGTTGAGCTAGATTCATGTTATATATTAAAATAACGTATGTGGCATGAACCTAGCAGACCAGAATAAATTAACTCAAAGTGTAAATTACAGACAGTTACAATACTTAAAATCCCTTTTAAAGATTGATATCACTTCCTTCTGAAAACCTGTGCTACAAACAAACTGAGTGAATGTGAATGTGTAATATTAGGAAAGGATGAGAGAGCACTGTGCTGCCAGACTCTATATTTGTTGCTCAAATCCTTTACGTGCTGTTTTGTACTGAGTTATTTCTGAAAGGATTTCTTCTATTTGTATGGGGGTAGGGGGAGAATTCTGTTTCTGGTTAAATATGTTGCCATCAGTAAAAATGTCAGAATGGCCTGCCAAAAATATCAAGAGGATAACTTGATAACTACTTCCATATCTCTTAATGACTCTCTTAATGCCATTCCATGCATCTCTGGACTCTGCCAGTTGTCGAGGCCAGATGGTTTTGAATACTTGAGGGGTGTGGTGAATTCGGTAATCAGTGAGGTGGAGAAAGGTGTGAACCCTGCTGGTAGGGGCAATCACTGCCAAAATCTGAGCCCTCTTTCACACTCCTGTTAGGGCTCAGTGTTAAGATCACAGGGACCACACTATGAGGAAAGCCTCTGGATGGTAAATCCTCCTGGATAGCTGGGCAGAATGCAGAGGGTGAACCCCTACCCCTATTGGGGTGGTTGGTTTAGGCAGGCAGCACCAAGAAAACCTGCTCCCCTTGTAAGGGTAGTTTCCCCCTGGCAAGGGTAGCCTCCTCCAGGTATGGGTTCAATCCCACTGGTAAGGGATAGCCTCCCCTTGGTAAGAGATATATCTTTTAGTTATGGAGAAAATACAGTTTAATTTATATACCAGATTGGTGCTGAACTGGGCAAACAACGCCCCCACTGCCAGATATGATGCCCCAGCTGGCAGTATTAAATATATTAGGGGACTAATTTGGGTCGCTGGACCTATGGATAAAACATTTTTGAGTGAGTGGATTTCTCATGAGTTTGAGAAAGGTGACCTCCTTGTCAGAGACTATATGGGAGTGGAGAAATTTGGATCGATATGCAAGGACCAGGCTGATAATGATCTATCATTTTTACCTATGGTTTTTATCATTGACACTTAATAATTTAGATGTGGACAATTTAATCCTAGTTTTAAGTATTTAGATACATTGGAAGATCTGTATTTCAAAGAGACTGAATATTTTAATTATAATTTAAACTACTGTTTTTAATAATACAGATAATTTATAAAATAACAGTTCCTGGAATGATGGAGTTTTTTATTTAGAATATTCCATCAATGGTTATAATTGTCCCATTTACCCACAAATTTTAGCTATTGGCTAAGCAATGCGTACACAAAAGCAAGGTGATTAGAGTGGTTTGTAGAAAGCGTGGTAAATCCTCTTAATTCCATAATATAGTTTGCCACTATCCCAAGTGTGTGCCCAAGGAAGTGGATACCCCGGAGATAGGCTATGCCTGTTCAATCTGTGGGTTGGCTTTCCATACAAAAATCAGGTTTGAGCCAACATTTTAGACTCAGGCATCCCGCAGTTAGGAACAAACAAACAAAAAGAAAACAAGGTAGCTAGGACGGATGGTAGGGAGTCAATTCAGTCTTGAATTTGGACTGAACTATTTACCCAGTTAGAGACGAAACATGTAGGTAAAAGAAACATAAATAAGTGTATAGAAAGTGAAGAACGAAGAGCAACAAGCAAATTTTGGGTTTAAGACGCAAATTGGCCAAGAAAAGGGCTAAGAGACAAAGTGCTATTGTCAAAGTGAGTAATGTAGGTATGAATGAGGAGTGCGTATTGGAGGTTCCACCCCCTAGGGAAAAATCTTGCCACTAAGGGACCATCCACATGTGGACAAGGCGGGTAAGTTGTGTAGACAAGAAAAACAAAATAGGAAGGCCGGGCAAATTTTGAATAGCCTACTGGAAATTGAAATATTATTGAAAGAAGATCAGATGAGTTCGGTTGGGTGGGCAGTGATAGAAAAGTTAGTAATTCATTGACAGAGGTTGATATGGCCAGAGCTGATGAGAAACAGGAGATGAGGAATGAAAAAAAAACAAGGAAGGAAGGGGAGATAAGAACGGGCAGTCTAATTCAATTAGAAGATGTGCAACTAAGAACGCTAGATATAAATTTTGTCGACAATTATTTGCAAAAGACAAAAAAAGATTTGCATGCATAATTATGGGAGAACCGGATAGGGCTAAATGTAATATTCCCCTTACTGAGATTGAGACATTATGTTGATATATTGGGGTGGGGGGGGAGAATTGTTCATGGGAAGTACAATAAGATGGCCCCTGGCCACTGAAAGTGCGGATAATGATTTATTATTGAGTCCAATTTTGGTGGATGAAGTTAGGGGGGCCTTGAGAGAGTTTCATAAAGATAGTGCCCCAGGGCCTGATAAGGTTACAGTGAATGATTTATGGGAAATTTTTAACTTGGATTCTTTAATTCTCTCTAAGATTTTTAACATATGGTTCTTAAATAGGCAGGTTCTGGACATTTTTAAAGAAAATAGAACTATTTTAATCCCAAAAGTGCAGAATGAGGAAGAATTAGTTAAACTATTCTCATGGAGACCATTAACAATAGGATCTGTGTGGGTAAGGCTGCATGTGAAAATTTTAGCTAAAAGATTGATGATTACAGTCAACATTTGTAAGAGCCAAAAAGGGTTTCGCTCTTCTCCAGGATGCAAAGAAAATATTTCAATTGTAGATAATTTAATAAGGGAACCAAAGCAGAATGGAGATGAATGAGCCACAGTATTTGTTGATTTGGCTAAGGCTTTTGATTCATTAGGACCTGGGCATATTGTGTCCGGCCCTGAAGAGATTTGGGATTGATGAACATTTTATAAAAATTGTTAGGGACTTTTATGATAATTGCACTACTAGTGTTTGGGTGGGTGATAAAAGTACTGAGTCCATTTTAATAAGGAGTGGGGTTAAACACAGTGATCCTTTAGCTCTAATTTTATTTAATATAGCCCTAGATGCCTTGCTGACTAAATTGGAATCTGAGGGCTTGGGGTTTTATATTCAAGAGAATAGTATCACGTTGTTGGCATTTGCTGATAACATGGCAATTTTAAGTGGATCTTATCACGGGATTGCTAAAAATCTTGGGATTTTAGATGCTTTTTGTAGAAATACTAATCTACGAGTCAATGTTAAAAAGACTAAAGGGTTTCACATATTAGCTAAATGTAAGACCTATGTGATCAACCCCAAGGAGAATTGGAGATTGGGTAATGAAAACATTGACTACGCACAGCCAGGACAATTTAAAAAAATACCTGGGGGGCAAGAATAGACCCTAGAATAGGGGTTGGAAGAATGTTTCTTAAGAATAAATTGACTGAGTGGTGTGAGAGTTTGAGTAAGGCTCCTCTTAAAACTGCCCCAAAATTGATGAGTTTACAGACTTATATTTTACCTAGATTATTTTATAATTTACTTTTAATTGAACCTTCTTATCTTTTACATGAACTTGAGGTTTTAATTAGGAAAGGAGTTAAACAGATTTTACACATCCCACAGAGTATCACTGATGGGTTATTTTATGGAAGGGGAAGAGTTGGAGGGCTTGCACTAACTAAGGGTATGTCTACACCCAGCCGCTAATTCGGCGGCTGGCAATCCAAGTTCTGGGTTCGACTTATCGCATCTTGTCTGGACGCGATAAGTCGAACCAGGAAGTGCTCGCCGTCGACTGCGGTACTCCAGCTAGATGAGAGGAGTACAGCGGAGTCGACGGGGGAGCCTGCCTGCCGCGTATGGACCGAGGTAAGTTCGAACTAAGGTACTTCGAACTTCAGCTACGTTATTCACGTAGCTGAAGTTGCGTACCTTAGTTCGATTTGGGGGTTTAGTGTAGACCAAGCCTAAGTTTAGTGTACAGATACTGAATATGCTGATTCATAAATGGAGGAGGCACATTGTGTCTAGGGACGATTGGATTGACTTATCCTTTGTGTATGCTGGTGAAAACTTAGTAGATAAGTTTTTGATTTTTAGTGTGGCTACAAGTCCCCAAAAGTGGAGAGAGGAGGAATTCACTAGATGGTGTAACTTGAGATGCCAGGGGGTAGGTATTAAGTATTTTTAAAAAATCTTATACGGTTAAATCTTCCTTGCTGATTGCCGCACTACAGTTAAGGACTAATGTCTATCCAACCAGGGAGACATTGGCAAGAGGTAGAGAGGGACCAAATGCCATGTGCAGATGGTGCTGAAAAGTTAGGGAAACAGTACCACATATATTGAGGTAATGTTTTAAAACTAAGGATGCTCGGATAAGAAGACACAATAGGGTAGTCTCTACGGTAATTGACAAACTTAGTAAATTTGGGTAGAAATCAATAGCGAACCTCATTTGAGAAATAGAAAAGGAAATTTGTGTAAGCCAGATATTGTTTTTGTAAAGGGTGATACTGCAGTGGTGGTTGATGTAACTGTTCATTGGGAGTTTCCAATAGTTTGGAAAGAGCCCACTGGGAGAAGGTTGCTTATTACTCTGAGTTGGAGGAAGATATGAAGAAGATATTGGGGAGTACAAATGTTCACTTCTTTGGTCTCGTAATTAGGGCTCGTGGCAAGCAGAATGAAGGGAATGACAATCTTTTAAGACTCCTAGGAGTTGAGAGAAGAAAGAATTTTAAGGAAAATCTTTGCAGATTCGTTTTATATGCCACTACAGATATGATGGCTATGCTCAGTGATGAGTAGCGATCCTGGAGCTCCATTCCACATATCCTACCATTATTTAAATTCTAGTCATTTCTCCAAATCTTAATTTTATGGATTACTGGTTTTCAGTGCCTCTCTATTCATTTGCTATTTACTCACCTGTCCCTTTATATAGTGGTTTTAATTCATAAATAAATATTTATTTTGGATTGATATCTTATTTTAAATATTTTTACTGGACTTGGATGTGGACTGGCCATGTATAGTAACCAGGAAAGGGCAGGTAATCATGCCTGTACAAATGTGGCATATAACAGGTGAATTTCCATGCTGAAGGGTTGTACACAAGCAGTTGTTTGGTACAGTTTATTCAGTTCTCTAACATCCACTTCCATATTTCATTTCTTTTAGACTCTTTGGATGAAATCATAGCTCTGCTGTAGTCAGTGGCAAAACTTCCATGGACTTCAGAGAGGATTTCAAACTTGATATCTGAGCCATGCCTAATAACAAGGAAGATCATTGCATTTGATCATTAAGAATGAGAAACTCCGTGTGTGTAGGGGAAAAAATGTAATTGTTTTATAGTCAACATGAAGAGTTGCAAGTACCTAATTAAGGTATGTTTGAATTTTCCTCTTGCACTAACTTGAACCAATAGGTTACTTGTTATGTTTCATGTTCTACTTTTTGATTGTATATGGTTGGAGCTTTTAGATGTATCAAAACATAGGTCTAATACAATTAGATAATACATCAGGCATACAATTATTTCTTTAAAAACAGGAATTACTATAAGAATGCATGAGAGCAGGTTAGGCCAGAAGATGGAGAGGCAGATACAGTACAACTGTATAAATACTTTGTAAAGGTAGCTGATGTTGAGGGTAACTTGTCGACAGTTTTTAATGACTGTCGACAGTGCAGAGGGATGGTTTTTGAGCTACATTTTAGAAACTATTGGGGTCATTCTATAGCGAGAATGAAAAGACTCATACATTCAATATTCAAAAGTTCAAATGTTTATCTGACCTTTCTCAACCTCATTCTTCTTTCACTCTTTCTATTTTCAGTCTTTAATTGAACACAACTTCTTGGCATTCATGCTTTACTGCATATGTTAGAATAATTGGAACAAAAATGTTATCAGGGTGTGTGTATGTATGAGAGAGAGAGAGAAGGGCTTTTTAATCCTAGTTTATTGCCATGCTAATATATGAGGGATGACTTCCATTCCAGCATCACGGTCTGAATCTATGACTCCCCTCTGGCCCTATCTAGGCAATAATAATCAGGGATGTGTGAATTATGTGATTCCACATCTGCAGAATTAAGTTTCCATTTGCATTAGCTGTTGTGGATTTGTGGTAGCAATTTTGCTGATTCTGTTGCAATCAGACATTCTGTACACCTGTCTGCCCTCTCCCTCCCCTACAAGAGGGCAGTCTAGATGTTTTAAATGGACAGCAGCCTTTTCAGTACAGCTAGCTAGGCATCTCCCCAGAACAATGATCCCTGAACTAAGCAAGCTGCCACTTCTTACCCTATCAAGATAAGAAATGATCAGACAAGAAGTTAACTTCCCAAGAGTTGTCTTCATGACTCCCACAACCTTTCTGAATCCCATTTGACTATCCAATTCCTTCCCCTCTTGCTCCCACCTACTGCTATCTTCTCATCAGGCTGTCTTCCATCTACAGTCAGTGTTCTGTCCTCTTATCCTATTGCTAATTTCTTCCAACCCTCTCCCTTTGGTATCACTCTCTGCTCTTTCCCTTTCCTCAGTGGCTGGCAGCTTCCTCCATCACGTTCTCAGTTGCCAGCAGAAGTGACCATAAATTATTTAGCAAGGTCCCTGTATTTTTATGATGCCACCACTAGCTGGGGGGGGGGGGGGGGGGAAAAAAAAAGCAATAACAAAATGTATGGGAAAAAAATTACTGCATCTCTTCATAAAACAGTATTAGATTCAATATCACATTTTTTTATACATAATTCAATGTAAAATATTTTCCTCAATGTTTTTCCATGCATCTCATTCAGACTTAACTCAGGCTTGTTGCCACAGATGTGGCCAAAAAACAGAAAACTGGAGGGTCAGAGGCATGTCAATTCTTGGCTTCACAGTACAATAAATATACCTCAAGTTGTCTGAACCTTAAAGTTTATAGTAAATGTATTGTAGCGTATTTGAAAGCAGTGTCAGAGTTGTAGGCTCTCACTTTAAATTGTAAGGGGTTTCCTGGTCAAGCTTGAAGGCCAAAAGACTATAGCAAAGCATGCAATCAGAGTCAGTCTGGTAAGAGCCAGCCTAGAGCAAGGTGGGGTGTGTTGTGCTCTGATACCTTAGGGAGCAGCCTCTCTCTCACTGGTTTTGGTTCTTTTATGTGAAAATTCTGGATAAGAAAAAAATAGAGTAGGGGGTTACATTGCAAATTCCCTTTGTTTTTTTTAAATCTAACTTCTCTGTATGCCATGCACATAACACCAGTCTAATACCATTGCCTAGGGCAAGCCCGTGAATGACTGACACATGGGATGGATTTAAATGGCAGGCTGCAACTTTGCTCCCCCTGCCCCAGCTCTCACATACCAGGAATTTAATTGGTTCCAGTGTAGGTTACAGAACTTTGGCCATGAACTAAAACACCATGGGAAGGGTCTACCCAGGGTTGTTTGATTTATGGCCAAAGCCTGAGGAGGTCTACCTGTGGACTCAGTTCATTTGCAAAACTTAATCCACTCCACATGTGTGGATGGATTGACAGAGGCATAAGGCTGGAGGGGGGGGGGGGGAAGAGAACTTCAGTCTACAGAAAGACTTCAGAGT